>NW_021146347.1:0-3971 GCF_002837175.3 Physeter macrocephalus
CCCATGGCCGCCCAGGGTGGTGCGTCGTGGCCTCGGGGTGCCTGCGTGTCTTGTTTGTGGACACGCTGCGTGTAGTGTAGCCATTTCTCTGGCCTCTCCCGGGGGAGGGTAGGGGGAGGCAGGGGAAGGGACAGGTGGGTTCAGACGTCATTCCTGTGACAGGGGACAAAGAGGCAGGGTGGAGCCGGGCTCTCTGAAAAAAACAGACCAAAACTGAGTATGCTGGGGTCGGGGGGAGACTGGGGACAGAGATGGAGGGTGCGCAGGGGACTTCAAACTCTACATGTCCTATGCCTGGACAGGTGGACCTTTGCTGGCACTGTCAGGTCACCACAATCAGTGGTCCCAGGGAGGCAACCAGAGCTGAGAGGGGAAACCGCACCCCCTCCTCAAAAAGCTAGAGAGAAGAGGCTTCCAGTGATTCCGGAGCCTGGTTCCCACCAGGACAACACCCCAGCGCTCTCTCCTGAATACCCTTGGGCACTTCCAGCCTCTCTAGCAAGGCCAGGTCAAGCCAGGTGCCAGAGTCCCCTGGCAACACCTGGATCAGGTGCCTCTCTCCTCCAAGCTGGCAGGATCCTGGATAAGTCACTTGGTTGCACTCAGCGCTGGCATCCAGCCCAATGCCCTCACACCACGGCTGGGTCATAAATCAACCAGCAACAGGGTGGAATTTCATTCATCTCCCTGCCTCCCTTGCTTCTTCCCCTTCTCCCGTGTCCATCTCTCTCCTGACTGGAGCCTGGCGCCGGAGCCAGGCTGCCTGGGTTTGAATCCTGGCTGGGCAAGTTACTTAGCTTCTCTGGACCCCGTCTCCTCATCTATAAAGTGGAGATAAGTATTCAATAAATATTTTTAAATGTATAATAAACTTACTATTATTAACCTGCCCTCCTCCTCCGCCTCACCCTATCCCTTTCTCCTTCACTTTGGAAAAGATCCACTTTCGAGGCTGTTTCCTTCTCTGAGGGAGGCTTCTCAGCCTGGTCCTCTTTTCTGTGCTCAGCTCTGGGGGAACAGTTATGGGAGACACTCCCCTGGGTTGTGGAGACAGGAAGCAAAGACGCCAAGTGCTAGGAAGGTGGGGGTCTGGGCAGGGGACTTAATGGAGGGGGTGGCGTTTGAACTGGGTGTGGAAAGATGTGTAGGAATTTAACAATCTGAGATTGAGGGAAGGGGTACCCCAAGTAGAAGGAACAGTGAGAGCAAATGCTTGGAGGCTGGGAACTGAAGGATGTGTTTGGGGAACGTGAGAAGACAAGTGTGATGTGAACGAAAGCTGCAGAGGGACCTGCAGTGGGCAGGAAGGCTGGGGAGTGGGCTGTCCCTGTATATGACTCGGTTCCTCTACCGCCCATCCACCTCCTGGGCGGCTTTCATAGAAGGGAGCTGATCAAGCACCAGGATCCTTCAGCAGAAGGCCACCCCTGTCCCCACGTAGGCCCCTTGGAGGGGCGGGAGTCTGTAGGCCCAGGAGTGTCCACAGCCTCTAATAAGACCTCCACAGTACTCTGGGGATGTCAGCCACAGCTACACAACTGACCTGCCCAGCCCACCCCCTGGCCCATATCATAGATGGGGGACCTCCAGTGCCACCCCCTCATTTTAGAGGTGTTGCACCTGAGTCTGAGAAGAAAGCATCTGAATCATGTCACCTAATTTGGTGGCAGAATGAGGAGCATCCTGACTCCTGCTGAGAGGGAGCGGGGTCATCCCTCAGGCCAGACCCAGTGTGACCCCTGGGTCCTAACAGCTGGTGGGCCCTGAGCCCAATCTTTCTATCCTCTCTTGTCATCTGGGGGAGGTCTCTATCCACAGTGACTTCGGTTTGGCTTAGTCCCTAGCTGTCCACCTCCTCCTTAGGGATGCAGGGAGGAAGGAATGGGAACATCCCAAGCAGCAGAGAGCACTCTGTGTGTGGTGACAGCCAGCAGGGAGCCTCCACCGGCTCCTGAGTGGGGAGGGACATGAAGAAAACAGTGCTTAAGTCTGAGAAGGAAGTGTCGCAAAGAAGGATCGCAGTACTGGGGACTTGATGTTGAGCTGGGAACGCGGCCTCCATTCCTTCTTTATCCAAAGAGAGGCTGGGACCAACCTAGACCAATGGTTCTGTAGTAGCTGTTTCAGTTGCTGTTAATAATAGCTGTCAGATGAGAGCTTGCTCTTCTAAGGGCTTAATGCGTATTCATTCATTTGATCGTCACAAGAATCTTACCCCCATTTTATAGAGGGGATAAACTCTATGAGAAAACTAAAGCACTTGAGATTGAGAAACTAAATCACTTGCCCAAGACCACCCAGAAACCAGTTGGTGGAGGCGGGATGTGAACTCAGGCAGCCTGACTCTCAGTCTGCACGCTTAAGCGCAGTGCTATGCCACCTTGCATCCACGCATCTGCAGATATTTACGGGGTGCCACCTACATACCTGGCACTACTCTGGGCACTGGGGGCACACTACAAAGTCCCTGTTCCCATGGAGCTTCATTCCTGAGCTCATCATGTGCACTTCTAGGAGCAGGTGGATTGGTAGCTGAAGGGGGTGGGACTGGGTGCGGCCAGGAATAAGGACCGATTCTCAGCCAGAAACCAGCTTGTGGGGAAGGGAATGGCAGGGGGCCCTGTAAGATGCTCCCTACTGAGGCTGACCAGCTAAGGAATCCCCCCAAGAATAGCAGTGGCCATGGGAGAAAGAGGGAGTCTCCCCAGAATGAGCCCTTTCAAGACTCAAGCACCGAAGAGGAAGCCAAGGACCCAAACTTTCTCCTTCCACTCTTCCGGGCCAGCCTCAGCTTCCCATCAGCAGTAGAGCTGGCCGTGGAGGAGCTTCAGTACTGGTGGCTGCAGATACTCTTAACAGCTCTAACCAGGGATGACTGTCCTCTGTGCTCTGCCCAACCCTGCTTCTAGGAGCAAGGCTGCTAATGTACGAAGGGGAGAGGACCAGCCCCCAACTCGTCCCCTGTAAGGACCCAGAGAGCATATGACGACAGCTTCCTGGAGATGAGAGCCCTCTCCTGTGTATGGTCACTGCCTAAAACCCTCCCAGGGCCCTTTACTTCCTACAGGATGAAGGGCAAACCCTCTGCATGGTGCACAAGGCCCTTGATCATCTGGCCCCAGCCTGTCCCTCCACCTCAGTCCCCTCCAAGCCCCCAATACTGCAGTACAGGGTTAAGAAAGGGCACTCCCTGCTCTTGCACAAACTCACCTCTTTCCCTGTTTCCCTCTTTCCTCATCCCGTTCTCTCTACCTGGAATACCCCTTCTCTGAAGGGGAATAAGAGAACTCTTATTCATCCAACAAGGCCCTGGTTAAGTGTCCCTTCTCTGATTCCTCATCTCTGAGCTTCATGAGGGCAGAGAGTAGTGTCTGATGTGTTCACTTCTGTGTCCCAGCACCTGGCCTAATAGTTGGCCTGAAGCAAATATTCCAAGAATGTTTTTTGACTCAATGTACAAATTATGCATGTAGGTGGACCTAGAGGTAGAGCTTGCTGTGTGGCTTGGGCAAGTCTCTTAAACTCTCTAGGTCCCAATTCCTTATTTCTAGAGTCAGGAAGTTGATCCAAATGCCCTCTATTATCTCCTCCAGCTCGGACAGTCTAGCCCCTGGGGGCTCCCCATGACTCAAAGTGTAGGCACCCCCACCTTCTACATATAAGATGACATCAAAAACAGCTGTTCATTGAGCACTTACCATGTGGTAGGCTCGTGACAAGCACTTTACATAGGCACTTTACATCCATACTTTATTCAACACTCACAACAACACTGGGAAATAAGAATTACTACCCCCACTTTACAGATGAGGAGACTGAGACTCAGGAAGGCTAAACTTAAACTTCCTCAAGGTCATATGGCCAAGGAATGGTGGCTTTGAACCAGATCGACTAATCTCAGAGCCCAGACTCAATCCATGCCACCACATACACACACACACACACACACACACACACACACACACACACAC
>NW_021146347.1:4060-25000 GCF_002837175.3 Physeter macrocephalus
CTCTCTCTCTCTCTCTCTCTCTCTCTCTCTCTCTCTCTCTCTCTCTCTCTCTCTCTCTCGGAGGGACCTGTGCTACCCTTTGTCTCTGCTAGCAGAAGAGACCCGAGGTCAGGGGTAGACGTGGTCATCATTGTCACATTTACTTGTTCCCAGGTGCCTTGACCCCAGCAGCCCTTGAAGTCACCACAATGTGGTCCCTACCAGCTGCCTTCCCCCTGCTCCTGCTGCTGGGCCAGACCTCTCCCAGCAGGCTGCAGTCACTGAGCACCATGAAGCTACGGCTGGTGGGCCCAGGGAGCAGGCTGGAGGAGGGCCGCCTGGAGGTGCTGCACCAGGGCCAGTGGGGCACCGTGTGTGATGACGACTTTGCGCTTCAGGAGGCCACAGTGGCCTGCCGCCAGCTGGGCTTTGAAGCCGCCTTGACCTGGGCCCACAGCGCCAAGTATGGCCCAGGGGAGGGTGAGTGACTGGTGCTGCCCTGCAGGATGACGAGGAGATGGTAGCGAGCTTCTCTCAGGGGCTGGGCTCCCTGAGGCTCCAATAGAACCTATCACGTTCCCACCAGTCCTTTAATACCCAGCTCAAATGACCACCTCGGTGAGGCATTTCCTGAGCGCTCCAGCTGCAAATGACCTGTCCTACCCTCCCATTCTCACTTGCAGTGAGGCCACCACCATCGCCACCATCGCTACCACTCAACTCTTAGTTCCTTGAATATAGCAATCACACACAATAGGCGCTCAGCAAATGCTGTTGAGTGAATGACTAGATGGATGAATGAGGGAACAGGTAGATATAATTAACAGACCTACCTGGCATTTTCCAAAAGCAGATTCTATGGGACCTGAGGCCAAGAGGAGACACTAGGCAGGGATGTAGATACCAAGCTCCCAGGAGAACCAACTCCTCTCTCCACCCCCATTTTCTACTCAGGCTTTGAAAGAGGAAAGTTGATAACTGTGGGGTCCTATCCAGGAGGTAGAGCCCGTGACTCGCCTCTCTGTGCCTGTCCCTGAGCACCACTCGTCCTCTCCCACACAGGACGCATCTGGCTGGACAACGTTCACTGTGTGGGCACAGAGAGCTCCCTGGACCAGTGCAGGTCTAATGGCTGGGGCGTCAGTGACTGCAGCCACTCGGAGGACGTCGGGGTGGTGTGCCACCCGCAGCGCCAGCGTGGCTACCTTTCTGAGAGGGTCTCCAATGCCCTCGGGCACCAGGTGAGGAGGCCGTTCAGGCCCTGGCCTGAGCTGAGGAGGGGGTCAGGGGACAGAGGGCTTCCAGGTGATGAGCCTGGAGGAGGAGGGAGGGGAAGTGGAGCAGAGCGTGGGCTGAGAAGCATCCCTGGGGCCCTGGGGCCTGCTTGTGGCCTTGGAGCAGGTGCATGGGTAGAGGGCCCCAGCTTGAGAAAGGGCGGGCAGGGAATCAGAGGCTGGGCCTGCCAGGAGTCACTGAAGCTGCTCCCCGTGAGGGAGGCAGCAGCGGGTAGGGGTTGCCTCACCCACAAGGCCCGGCCACAGTTGCTGTCTCTTCCTGGCACAGACAGCTCCAAGCTAAAAACAGCCCAAGCCAAACAGCAGGAGCAGGCAGGGCAGGTCTCTTGACTCTACCCTTTGCTGCCAGACAGCCTCAGCCTGAGGACAGCTGGCTGTGGCCCACTGAATGGGGCGGGCCATGACAGGGGGCTTCACACTGGTCTAAGTCATCCAGGGTTAGGGCGGGGGTCTCGTGGGCCAAAGGATCCTGCTGGTGGTCTCAGGCAGCTGGTCTGTGCCCACCCTCTGCCCTCCCCAGGGTGGCGTGAAGAAGGCTCCCTTGTGCCTGGTGGAAGCCTCCCAGACTCCAGGGGCTCCCATCCTGATCCCAGGAGAGTGTGGATATGCTTGGTTCTCTCTGGAGTTGAGGAAAGGACCCTAAACAAACCGAGCTTCTGCCTCCTACTCACTGTGTGGCCTTCAGCAAATGCCTTCCCGTCATCCCCAAGGACGGAGCCACGTGGCCTCCGTTTCCCAGTGCCCTACTGTGTGGGGTGATCTCTAAGTGCTCCGAGCCCCAGCTTTCCCACGTGAAGACCTGCAGCGGGCTCAGCAGGGGCAGGAACCCTGGGGCCCACGGTGACCACGCATCCCACAGGGCCGGCGGCTGGAGGAGGTGCGGCTCAAGCCCATCCTTGCCAGTGCCAAGAGGCAGAGCCTGGTGACCGAGGGAGCTGTGGAGGTGAAGTACGAGGGCCACTGGCGGCAGGTGTGTGACCAGGGCTGGACCAGGAACAACAGCAGGGTGGTGTGCGGGATGCTGGGCTTCCCCAGCGAGGCGCCTGTCGTCAGCCACTACTACAGGTAGGAGGACGGCTGGCTGGAGGGCCGCGCGGAAGGCGGGGTTGTGGAAGTGGCTGAGTGTGTGTGTGCGCGCGCGCGTGCACGTGTCTGTGTGTGACGTGGGACCTTGCAGATTGCAGTGAGATTGGCAGGAGTAGTGTCTGTGGGAGGACATTCAGTGGGTGTTGGGATTGGGAGGGAAACAGGCCAAGTGGAGCAATGTGCCTGGGTTTCCTGGGTTATGGATCCCTCAGTAATTAAGGCAAGAGTGAGGATGAACTTGGAGACCCTGGGAAATTTCTAGAAACAATCAGAAAATAAACATCGTACTTGCCAGTCAGATAAAAAGAATTGACTATAGTACAGAATACTCCCCAAATGAAATGTAAATAAATGTAAAATTGTGTCCCTGATTAAAAAATTAGACCTAACTAGTAAAGTAGAGATACAGTGCTGCCCACAAGTACAGATGGCCTGGGTTCTGGTCTAAGCTTTGCCAACAACGAGCTGTGGGCCTTAGTAGGGCATCTGGGCCTCAATTATCCAATCTGCAGGGAATTGTCTGAACTTTGTCTCAGTGAACTTCCTCAACTGTGATCCAAGCCAGGCTCTGACTGGGCTGCGTCCAAGCCAGGCGTGGGGTGGGGCGGCATTTGGGAGAGGAAACATAAAACTATTCTGTCAGAAACTTGACGGAACTGTCCCAAGATTGCATCAGCCTGTAAGTGATGACGAGTCATAGTTCTACCAGCTCTGTCAGTGAAAACTTCGTATGTTTCTCATCAAGGGATAAACCTCCCACAAAACATCTGAGTCATCTACCCTTGCCCATCCCCAATCACTTTTAGTTGTTCTGTCCCGTGTCTCTGACCTAGATGACCCTGGTTTCCAAGCCCAGCCACGTGGCCCCATCCTTGGGGATGACTGGGATCTGGGTCCCTGACTCCCTGCTGCCTGGTAATTGCACATCTGGGCCTGGCTGGCTCGCCTACCTCCCCTGAGGAGGGCAGCCCTGATTATAGCCTCAGTATCTCTGCCTGGGCAGCTCCCACCAGAAAGGCCTTCAACTTCCACCTGCCCCCAGAGGACTTTCCCCAGGGCCCCTTTTCTCCAGTTGCTCCCTGAAGGCTGCCCTTCATCTGGACTGGGGGAAGGGCGAGCTTGGAGCTGCCTGCCCCAGGGCAGCCCAGCGCAGAAGAGACACCCACTTTGGGCTTAGTCAAGGGAACTTGCTCACCCTGCTTTCCTTCCCTGTGAAATGGAGATCATCGTTATCTGTGGGGTGGCCACTCTCTCAGGACTGTGGTGAAGCTCAGCATTGCAATAAGACTAATGAACAAGTTTACAAACTGAGAGTCTAGTACAGACTCAAGGACAACTATGAGGAGGCAGGGTGACAGCGAGCGGGTAGGACTTCTGTACCCACTCGACTCCCCGCCTGTTTGTTCCCATCCAGGAAAGTCTGGAATTCGAAGATGAAGGATCCCAAGTCTAGGTAAGGAGCAGCACCCTCAGGGGAGGATGCAAAGGGGTGTGGCACGAAGGGCCTGCTTCCCCTCCCTTCTCCTCCCCTCCAGTCCCCTCTCCCCTCCCCAATGCCTTGGCCTCCCTGAGTTCTGAGCACAACCTCAACCCCTCCCCTGCCCTCAGTCTCCCTTGTCTTCCAGACTGAAGAGCCTGACAAAGAAGAATTCCTTCTGGATCCACCGGGTCAACTGCCTGGGAACAGAGCCCCACATGGCCAACTGCCAGGTGCAGGTGGCACCAGCCCAGGGCAAGCTGCGGCCGGCCTGCCCGGGGGGCATGCATGCTGTGGTCAGCTGTGTGGCAGGGCCCCTCTTCCGCCCTCTGAAGGCGAAGCCCGGGAGCAAGGAGTCCTGGGCAGAGGTGGGTCCCATGCAGGCCTGGAGGCACAGGCCCAACTCACAGGACCCTGCCCCACGGGGAGGCACTGACGGGGAGGCAGGGGAGGAGCGGCGAACCCACCCCTATCAAGCGGGCATCAGTTCGGACCGGGAGGAGGAGAGCAACTCACAGAACGTAGAACTTTGGGATTTACTTAAAAGGGACATTTATAACCCTACCATAAATGGAAAGGTGACATCACTGGCCACGAATAGAAGGTAACCATAAAAACTGTAATTACGTTGTAGCTACATCCCGTTGAGGGCCGAAGGTATGGAGCCCGAGCCTGGCCCTTCGTTATAAAAGGCAATGAGCAAGTGCTGGTGAGGCACTGGGGCAGGGCAGCACCACGTGAGATGGTCTCCTCGATGAAATCGGAGTGGGCGGGAGGGCATGAAAACAGAAGTGACTTGCCCACTGTGCGTTTCATTGACACACGTCCCCACGGGTCTCTAAAATCATTTCACAGATCTGCTGCGGAGGTGTTGCTCTGGGTTCAGCCCCAGAGGACAAAGCAGCAGTGAGGCTGGGCAAGAGGAGGGGACTCACCTAGTGAGCGGGTGGCAGGTTGTGAAGCCCAGGGACCCCAACTCCTAAGGCTCTCTTGTTAGGGCTGGAATTTGTTATTACGGTGATTACTGTGGCCGCTCTTTGTCACCGAGGAAGGGGGAGCTCGAGAAAGACAGCTTATTCAGGGCAATAGCTACAGAAGTCAGAACTCCAGGCCTTGGCTCTGCCTGTCCTGAAGGGGCTCTGGCGGGGGTGCGGCCCCTACCCCTGCCTCCTCGGCCCTCCCTGAGGCCGGCTTTTCTCCCAGCAGGAGACGAGCATGCGCCTCCGCTCCGGGGCCCAGGTGGGCGAGGGCCGGGTGGAGGTGCTCATGAACCGCCGGTGGGGCACGGTCTGCGACCACGGGTGGAACCTCATCTCCGCCAGCGTCGTGTGTCGTCAGCTCGGCTTCGGCTCTGCTCGGGAGGCCCTCTTTGGGGCCCAGCTGGGCCAAGGTGAGCGAGGAGGCCTGGGGTGGGGTGGGAGAGCCTGGACGTGCCACCGGTCCACCCTCTGGTGGTCCTCGGGTGCCAGGGCCCAGGCCGGTTCTTCCCTTCTGTGGAGGGGGAGCCGCAGGTGTGGGGCTGCAGAGATGGAGCCTCCCATGGCCTCTCTCCCTCCCTTCTGCAGCGCTGGGGCCCATCCACCTGAGTGAGGTGCGCTGCGGGGGATATGAGCGGACCCTCAGTGACTGCCCCTCCCTGGAAGGCTCCCAGAATGGTTGCCAACATGACAATGATGCTGCCGTGAGATGCAACATCCCTAACTTGGGCTTCCAGGATCAGGTGAGCCTCGAGCTAGCCTGGGACACTGCTCGGAGCCAGTGGGGAGCGGTTCATGAGAGGCAGCTGGTGCTCTGGGCCCCAGAGCCTGCCTGGAGCCAGCCTGGAATGCCCTCTCCTCTGGGAGTCTCCCCTGGCCTGGCCTGCTTCCCCTCAGGGCCAGGTTCTAGCCTTCAGAGATGTCAGAATATCAATGGGACTCTTCAGGTGCATGGGCTCTCCCACCCCCCCCCGCCGAGGTCCCCTGTGAAGCTGAGAGAGACGGCGCCTAGGGCAGAGGGCCACGGGATGTCAGCACCGGGAGGCTGAGTGGGGTGGTCAGAGTTCAAGGGTCACGCTAACAGGGACTGTGGGCGAGCCTCTCGCCTCAGACCTTGGTTCTCTTCTGTAAAATGGGGTCAGCTGTCCCATAGGGTCATTGTGAACGGGACGATAGATATGAAAGCCCTTGGCAATAGGCACATTGTCATCAGTGGTAGGATTTCAGGTAGCAGGAGGGCAAGTGCCAGAGTGGGAGCCCCGGGTGCAGGCACTCAAGTCGGATTTCTCGAGCGGGCAGGGACATTAGGGACTATCTGATAAAACGTCCTCACTTTACAGAGGAGACTAAGCCAGAGAAGGGGAGTGTCATGTCCAGGGCCGCAGGTTTCCAGGCCGGCAGCCCCGAGCTCTCCCATCCTAAGGCGGCCCCGCCCCTCACACACCCCTGACCATTGCAGGTGCGCTTGGCCGGCGGACGCAGCCCCGAGGAGGGGGTGGTGGAGGTGCAGGTGGACGTGAACGGGGTCCAGCGCTGGGGGGCCGTGTGCAGCGACCACTGGGGCCTCAGTGAAGCCATGGTGGCCTGCCGACAGCTTGGCCTGGGCTTTGCCAGCCATGCCATCAAGGTAGGTCCTTGCTGTGCTCCAGAACTTCCTGTGCTAAAGCTGCTGACCCTTCATTCATTCACTCAGCAGTTAATTATGAGTGAAACTATGCGCCGATATAATGCTGGGTGCTGGGATACTGTGGTGAGCAGGACACAGTTCCTGCCTAACGGAGCTGTCAGTCGCCACATACAGTCAAGTGAGGGATGCAGTCATTCATAAAACGTTCACACAACAGGCACATAATGTGTCTGTAGGAAAAATGAGTAGAAGTGAGCCAGACGAGGTGCGGGAGGAATAAAGAGCCCACGCAAAGACCTTGTGGCCAGAGAACGCTTGACTCTTGAGGAATTCAGGGGCCGGAGTGGAGTGCGGCTCTCAAGAGGGAGTGGTGTGAAGTGCGAGGGTGAAGGAGGAGACGGGCCAGACCCTTCAAAGCCCTCAGTGCAGATGTTTAAAAGATTTCTTCCTTGCTGTTCGGCAAACAGTTGGGGTGAAGATTAACATGAATACAGAGAAACACACGATTGCAGTAGCCCAGCTGAGAATGGTGCTGGCTTGGACCGGGGGAAACAAGTGGATAGATTCAAAAGATATCAAGGAAACAAAATCAAGAGGCCTGGGGGCATGGCCACCGTGGAGAAACCTCTTCAACTTCGCCCACGCTGGCCCACTGGGCAATACTGGGCATACTTCACTCGGGAGAACTGGGCTCAGCCCCGAGCACAACCGACCATCTAGGGTTGTATGAAGAACAGCTGGGGAAGTGGGACAGGCCTGAGTGAACAGGAAGGGAACAGGACCATCCTCTTCAAACAGCTGAGGGCTGCAGTCGGGGAGAGTGATAGGAACAGGGCCAGCGGTGGAAGCCATAGCAGTGGATTTTTGCCTCAATACATGGAAGACATTTCTAATACCAGAGGGGTCCAAAGTAGCATCACTAAAGATTTCAGGCCAAGGCTGGGCACAGCCCAGTGTGGGTGGTCTGATGGGGTCCAAGCCTCAGATGGGAGTCAGGTGACTCTAAGAGCACATCTCAGCCCTGACTGGGTGATGCTGGCTGTTTTCTTAGGACACCTGGTACTGGCAGGGGACGCCGGGGGCCGGAGAAGTGGTGATGAGCGGGGTGCACTGCTCAGGCACAGAGCTGGCCTTGCAGCAGTGTCAAAGGCACGGGCCGGTGCACTGCTCCCACGGCACAGGGCGCTTCTCAGCCGGAGTCTCCTGCACAGACAGTGAGTAACGGGAGGGGCCGGTGGGACAGGCCGGCCCGGGCTCCCCTAATTTTGCAAGCCCATACCTCCTGTCCTCAGGGAGGGCCCTGAGTGCTGGTCCCAGCTCCAAGGCCAGCAGGGTTGGGGAGTGGAAGGAGGGCTGGATGCAGAACACCAGCTCCGCCATTTACCACGTGCGTGGCCAAATCACCTGCCGCACGGGGATACAAAACCTGCCCTGCCCATCTCATGGAGTTACTGTGAGAATTGAAACAGAGAATACGTGAAGATGTAAGGATACACAACAGTGTTTTCCAATCTTTGCGTCACGACCAATAGTTTAAAAAAACAGGATAGAAAACAATGATGTGATACATTTAGTAAGGGTAATATTTTTCTCTTGGAATTATTTATGTGTGTCACAACATTAAATATATTTCTTACTACAGTCTGTAGTAAGGAAAGAGTTTGAAAACTGTTGTAGAGGGTATGGAAATGTGAGGACACATGGGGCCTACGGTGAGCTGTGGGATTTACCCAAAAGACTTTAGGTCAAGACCATTTTGAGGCATCGGTCTGCCCCACACCCCCAGATTCTTGGGGTAGAAGCATCTGTTTGACATCTGCCAACCTGGTCTGGGCCAGGATAACCGTATCCAGTCCAAAGGCTACAGGCTGCCACCAACCTGAGTGGCCACTTGACCTTCTTCCCAGCCAGGCTTCAATGCCAAGACATCCTTAACTCTTGTCAGCGAGCTTTAGGGCTTCCTCTCTGTCCAGCGCACACTGGAAGAGTGCCAGCCCTTACGGCACACCCTCCCCTGCAGGGTGATGGGGCTTGCACCCAGGCTCCCAGGCACACTGGGGCCTGCTTCCCCGTCTTTCCCCTCCCAGGAACCCGTACCCCTCTGTTCTACTGCCTGGAGTGGCAGCTCTCCTCCTGAATGCATTTGATGCTTCACAACGGCTGAGCACAAACAGCCGACCTGCCATCTCTGCGGTCGTCCCATTCCTCCTCTGTAATTTTTCTCACTTCTTTCTTGCCTTTACCCTCTCTTCTTCTCTCTGAAAGCACTCTTTTCCCTCAGGAATTCTGGGTCTGTCAGTGGGCATACCCTTAGCTCTCTCCAAAATATGCCTCAGGAATTCCAAGAGCATTTAGTGGTAGTACAGACACCATCCAGCAAACAAGCTCCCACCCTCGACGCCTGTCCCCTGAAATAAACCTGTGTTCCCATCTCACCATTGTCAGCGCAAGGCTCACCCACATGATAGCTCTGCCCCAAATCCAAAGTGTAACCCAGTTTTTGCATGAACAAACATTGAGAATTGGCAAATTTCTCTCCTGACGTTACATGGCAAAAGCTGTGGATCTCCTCATTTCTGTACTGACACGGTGAGGGACAACACGCTGGCCTCTGAGGAGGGTAAGAGCCCCTGTGACAGGAAGGGAACGGGAGAGGCACTGAGCAGCTTATGGAGACACAGGCTCTAGCATGTTGGATTTTTACACACCAGAATGTCCACGATGCGTCAGAGGAGAATGCACAGGATGCCCTGGTATGAACACCCCTGAAAGCAACCAGGGTAGAACGGGAACCTTGGAAGAAGCACAGGCTTAGGAACTGCAGCAGAATGCACCAGAACGGCAGAACCCAGGGGCAGGCTCGGTGCTTAACTCTTGAAGTTCTCCAGCCCTCTGCCCCTCGCGTTGCTGGAACTGAGGCCCAGAGAAAGAGTGAGCTGAGGTAACAAGCTGGGGGTCAGCAGAGCTTACTGAGGGGTTATATGAGCTAGGCTACAGGGCACTTATGCGCTGAGACGCATTCTACAGAAGAAATACTAGCTTACGTCAACCGCATGCTTACCGTGGGCCATCCATGATCTAAGCACGTTACAGGTACTATCACGCTAGTTTTCTTCTTCTCCCCATCATCCAGATGAGGAAAATGAAAGACAAAAGGTTGAGCAAGTCACATAGTTAATGGTGTAACTAAAAATCAAGCCAAGAGAGGAACCCAGACAGTCTGGCCCCAAAGCCAGCAAGCTTAGGCTAAGGTGATAGATCTTTCCTGTTATTAGAACTCACATCTCCTGACTCCTAAACCGCCCTACTCTTCCAGCGCCTCCAAAAGAGCTTAGTCTGGAGGCAAGGCTGTCCCCTAGGCCAGGGAGCCAAACCGGCTGCCTTCCTAGCCTCTGGGTCTCCACCGCGCCCAGGTGCTGCAGACCTCGTGCTGAACGCCCAGCTAGTGCAGGAGACGGCCTACCTGGAGGACCGCCCGCTCAGCCAGCTGTACTGTGCTCATGAAGAGAACTGCCTCTCCCAGTCAGCTGACCGCATGGACTGGCCCTACGGACACCGGCGCCTCTTGCGCTTCTCCTCACAGATCCACAACCTGGGCCGGGCCGACTTTCGTCCCAAGACAGGACGCCACAGCTGGATTTGGCACCAGTGCCACAGGTTAGTGCCTGCTCAGGCCTCGGCTCCAGGGGGACAAAACCAGGGTCCAGGGAGCCAACCGGTCTGGTCTCTTCCGGGCAAGCCTTCCTGGGAGGGGTGTGCGCTCTGGGAAAGAGCCTTCCTTCCTAGACGCCTCACTGGCCTTGCCTCCGGGCGGCAGTGAGGAATCCCAGGAGCATCAACCTGCCCTCTCCATCACTCCCTCGCCTGCTCAGGAGGTACCCACATGTCCGTCTCCACCACAGTGTCCAACAGAGCAGTCCTTGCCAGCAGAGCTGGTCTCTGTTAGAATGATAGTGGACAATTTTTTCTGTTGGCCCCGAGGCCTTGTCTTTAAAAGCCAGGTGAAGTGGGGACTCCTAGAAACCTGGAGACCCGAAATAGCCATCCCATGCAGGATGCTGGCTGTGCAGAAAAAGCTTGCTGGTTTCTGCAGCAGCAAAGCGAGGCCCACAAGGAAGAGCTGCTGGCGCTGGAAGGAGACAATGAGCGTTCTTTCCTATCAGGAGCCTCCAGCCCAGACAGAAGGAGAGATGATGTCTTGTGACAAAGGCAGAATGGAAAAGGGTGTTTTTTTCTTCAGGACACAGCCGTGGGTGGGGAAAGCTGAGAGGAACGGGCAGTGACTTTGGGACTTGGCCTTGCTGAGATAATAAGTACCCTTCCCTGCAGCATGAAGAGCTGTCATTAGAACTGGATTGGAAACAATGGTAGCAGTTTGGGCCCAGGCTGGCAGGGAGCAGAGTCAGCATCCCTCCTCACTCGGCAACTCCACTCCTGGGCTGGTCCCTGGACGTGTCTCTTCTTTCCACCTGCAGGCCTCAGGCCCTGTAGTCAGGCAGTCTCCTGGAGCTTTTACCTCTCCTCACCCGGGTGAGACCCTAGGTGACGAGGGCAGCTGTGTCTTGCTGCCTGGCAGAGGTGCCAGGAAAGTAGGCCGTGGGTCACACTCATCTTGGGTTTGTGGGGGAGAAGGGCACTGCCCTGCTATTGTAACGTTCCTCTCTGGGTAATGATGGGGCCTAGTGCCTCAGTCTTCCCTACCAGCTCCTCTGTGAGGACCCTCTCCTGTTGCTGCCAGGCTGACAGCTCTGCCCCTTCTGCAGGCACTACCACAGCATTGAGGTCTTCACCCACTATGACCTACTCACTCTCAATGGCTCCAAGGTTGCTGAGGGGCACAAGGCCAGCTTCTGTCTAGAGGACACAAATTGCCCTACAGGTATGTGGTTTCCTGTCAGCATATCCTCCTCTGTTATATTCCTCGGCCCCTTTGGGCTCAGGATCCCCTCTGCCCTGCTTAACAGCCTCAGGCAGCTGGAGACTCCGGCCTGGCAACAGTCAGCACTCAAGGCGATTCAAAAAGATAAATTTCTTACCCTCTCTACTTCCTCTGCAATCCCAACATACCGTGTACCACTTTTGGAACGCTTAACGCTTTCTCTTTTGGATAATAGTTGCAGACCTGTTTCACTTCTGCTAAGTCCTCTGGGACTTAGCATGGATTGTCTGATTCCTATTCTCACACCCACAGTTCCTAGCCCTTAGAAATGGCGTGGTAAAACACTGGCTCTTCTCAGGGTTGTGTGGGCAAATGAATTAGCATAGTAGGGCTGGAATCTTCTAATCACATTTTCTAGGCCAACAGGAATTTCCACTAGTGCATCCAAAGGAATAATCCCTGTCCCAGATGGGCTTTGCTATGGTGCTGGATTCATGCTTAGTAGGAATTCTGGCTCCGACAGGCAAGATATTTATTTAGCTGAAGCTCAGGCCCCTAGTCTGATTGCATTTAATTGGCAAGGCTGTTGTGAGGATTAAATGGTAAAGGATGTGAAAGACCTAGCAGGTGCTTGGTGCCAAGCACCTATTCAGGGCCTCAATAATGTCAGCACCCTACATTACAGGAATGCAGAGGCGCTACGCATGTGCCAACTTTGGGGAACAGGGCGTGACCGTTGGCTGCTGGGACACCTACCGACATGACATTGATTGCCAGTGGGTGGATATCACAGACGTGGGCCCTGGGGATTATATCTTCCAGGTAAGTGGGCTTAGGGATCCCCCACGGGAGCTCCATTTCTTCCAGATGTTTCAAAAGCTCCCTGAGGTCAAACGAAGAAAGAGAGCTTCATAAATAGGATCTCTGACAGGTCTGGCGCTTGAAGGAGCTACACCATAGGGGAAGGGGTCAGAATCCAGGACCTAGGTTTGAGTCCTGATTCAGTGAACAAGGGGCACGTCACAACTCAGTCCCCATCTATAAAATAAGGACCTTAATGCCTACTTCCTGGGGTGACTGTAAGGGTTAATGAAGAACAGGAACAGGGTTTGCAAGACTACGTGAAACGTAAAGGATAGCACAGCCACTGTCAACTCAGAAGCCAAGTCACCTGTTTTCAGCTGGCCCATCTCTCACTCCAGGTGGTCGTGAACCCCAAGCTCGAGGTGGCAGAGTCCGATTTCTCGAACAACGTGATGCGGTGCCGCTGCAAATATGACGGGCAACGGGTCTGGCTGCACGACTGCCACACAGGTGACTGCGGGCCACTGTGAGACCAGCCCCGTGCGAGCTCGGGGAGCTGGAAGACCCTGTGTCCCTGTGTGTGACTTCAGTGTGTGTGTACAAGGCTGGGGAGGGGACAGAGATGAATTGCCTTTGACAACTTCATAGTTCATAGATTTCTGGGACAAGCTGCATCAGCCCCACCCAATAACTATTTCTACATCCCTCTTTGTCCTTAAGGTTGTTTGGATTGTAATCTCAGTCTCCCATCTGTCCTGGAATCTCTCCTGTTACTTCAGGCCATGTCAGGATTTCCCCTTTCCAGTCTGTTATTTTTCCCCTTCCTTTCACAGGGTCTTTCCTAGTTGCCTCCAGCCCAGGCTGACTGCCTCACAGGCAAACGTAGAAGTCCCCCAGATCCGTGTTGCTACGGCCAGCCCTGATCACTGCTTCCAGGACGCGGACCATGGAGAACAGGGCTCAGGACACTTGCAGGATTGGTAGTTTCAGGCAAAGAAGCAACAATCCAGTGGGGAGCAGAGTAGGAGGTGGCTGCCTCACTTGCCTGTACAGAAGGGTAGCAGTTCCTCTATCTTAGAGTTTAAAGTGCTTGTATTTGCTGTGGGGTGTGTGCAGTCACACCCACGCTTTGCACACAGAGGGTGGAGCAGGCGTGTTCATTTAGTCAACCAACATTTATTAAGACCTACCTCTGTGTTGAGCACTGCCAGGCACTAGGAGCATAAATAGGAGTAAAAGGCAGAGCTAAGTGTCAGGTAGGGTAAGCAGACATGCAAATGGGTAACCCCAATCCTACTGGGTACCCCAGACCGCTGTGAACTACTGCTGAGCAAGTAGAGTGCTCCCTGAGCAACCACGTGGAGGCCAGCCGAGGTTTCCCAGAGGAAGGGGCATCTGAGCTGGTTGCAAAGGAGAGGCACAGGTCAGAGGGGGGACGAGGAGAAGGAGCACAGGATTTGGCTTCAGAGGGCTTCATTGGGCACCAGATCCAGTTCCACCACCTTCTGGCTTTAAGACAGTGAGGAAATCTCCTCCTCAGAAGCCTTCTCTTTCGTAAAATAGGGCTATGCAGTCACACCCACTAGAGCTCTTTGCAGGGAGGGTTACGGTGGCTCCTGCGAGAGAATGGACTTGATCCCGTGGGCTTCTGGGAACCACCAACAAATTTCAGCCAAGGAGGCAGGAAGATCAGATTTATGTTTTCAGAAGATGACTCTGGCAACAGATGGAAGACAGTGAGAAGAGGAACAAGGATTTGAAAATCGTGAGACTTGAGTAGATTCTGCTGCCATTAAGTGAGACAGGAGCGCGTGAGAGATGAGGGGCTGGAACCTAAGGCTGCCGGCGTGGAGGCACAGCCTCCGTGATGCTGCTGGCAGGCTGCAAGGGGTCCAGGGCAGCAAGGAAGGAAAGAGCACTACGCAGCTCTGACCCCTCCAGGGTCCTTGCAGGAAACACAGGGCACACTCAGGTGAGAGTAGGAGGTTATTTAACGAGAGGACTATACTGAGGTGTGAGTAGGACTAAGGAGATGAGGAGCGTTGAGACATCCAGGGATTAGCAAGAGTGGAACGTTGTCATCACTTTGGGCTTGAAGGGGCAAAGTGTGTCCTGGAGCCAGGCGAGCGCTAGCGCTGAGGAGGAGGGAGCAGTGGGCCGGAGACCATCGGTGCACGAACGGGAAGAAATGCCCCGGCCTCTCTCTTTGCATCCTCTAATCTCGTGCTGTTTCTTCTTCCCAGTGACCTACATCAGTCGGCAGTCTCTAGGGGTCAGGTCTCCAGGGCGTGAGAGAACAAGAAGGGTAGAGAATGAACCTGGGGAGGGGGCAAGGGAGAGTGACCAGCACAACCCTTTCCACTCAACAGCCGATCTTCCCGATGTCCCTGCAGCTACGCATCTGTTGGCATCTCTTTCCATAAAACGGATTGTCTGTGCCCACAACTAACCTGATGGAAAGGCTGAGCTGGGCAGGATGTCTTGGTGTTTGTGAAGTTGTCAGGGAGGGGATGGGACTCCGGTCAGGTCGACTACTTACCTGCTCTCCTCTGGCCCACAGGGGACTCGCACCGAGCTGACACAGAGCGCTCCCTGGAGCAGGAGCGGCGTCTCAGGAACAACCTCATCTGAAGGTGCCCCTGCGCGCCCCCAGCTGCTGCCCACACACCAGATACCTCAGCTTATCGGGGCCATGCCCTTCACAGAGCCCTAACTCAGAGGGTAAGGGGCCAGTGCCCAGGGGCACCAAGAACCTGCTCAGGAAGCCTTTTGATGGCAAGATCACCAAACCAGGACGGCACTGCTCCCTCAGGATGGCTCTGGGTCTGTCCCCTGAGGGCCTTTGGTCTCTGGACTGTGGCCTTCAGGCTTTGTTCAGCTGAGCTCCTCTTCCTTAGGAGACCCAGTCTTTCCCGGATCTTGCCCCAGAGTTCCTGGTTCAGGAGCTGTCAGTTCCTTAGGAATGGACTGTGGCCCAGTCCCCCATCTAAATGGTGCTTTGCAAATGTCTTGGAGGAGGACCAAAGTACACAGGAGGAGAGGTCAGCTCTCTGCTAGGAGCTCTGTGCAACACAACTTGTATCAAAGTCACAAATGGCAAAGAAGCTGGTGAATTCAGTCCCTTGCTTGATATGTCCCCATTCAGAATTCAGCTACCATACTCTCTGTCTGTTCTTTAGTGCCCTTACCTTTATCCTACTGCACATATGGGTGTTTCTAATATCCCTGGAAGCTTAGGCCTCAAGCATCCCCTTATCTCCTGACGGGCCCAAACCACCAGTTACTGAGTGCTTGAGACGGGGCAAGATCCACAGGAGTGGCCAGATATGGCCTTCCCGCAGAGCAGCAAGAGGAGGCGGAACAGAAAGAGTCCCGGGGTGCTGCGGACCCCAGCTGCTGCCAGGCCCTCTGCCAAGGGAAGAACACTTGCCCTAATCCCAGCAGGCAAGGTCACCGTGCGCCTCAGGACTGGCCTAAAGGTCAGGTCCCCCAGGCTTCTGGAGTGAATTTTGCATTGAATAAAGTTTTGCAGTGGAAAGAACATGGGTCAAACAGGCCGCTCATCTCTGCAGGAAAAAGAAGACAGGTCTGGTAGAGTGGAGGACAGGAGACTACGGAGAGGTCAGAAGGGGGAACATTTAATTTAGTTAAGGACTAAAGCTAGGAAAGGCCACCATCCCTGCTTGACGTGGCTGTGATAGGCCCTTGCTCAAGTGATATAAAATCCCATGGTCTTCCTGGACATGATTCTTTATCCTGTCTCCACTAAGACACACTTGAGAGATGATCCTTACAGGTCTGATGCCCTAATGCCAATAAAGGTTGCTCACTGTGGACTGCTATAGACAAGACTGGCTGTGATTCTTGGCAGTTCCCAGCAGCCTAACTCTACCCCTTTTCACTCCTGGTGACCTGGTTACTAAGATGTGTGGAGCCCACACACTACTCACAACAGCCCCACTGCACTTCTCCGACATCAGCCTACAGTCTGCTTCGCAATTCCCTCCCTAGGCTCCGTGGTGAAACGTGGGTTGGAAAGGTTAAGGGATGAAAAGTAAGAGGAAAGAAGGAAAAGTCCAAAGATGGTACGCTTTTACAACCAAGGCTGCAAGGCCAGAGTGAATGGCGGTAGATGCGGCAAAATTACAATCGTCTTCCCGTCCTCACACATGAGAGCTGCCCTTCCTTAGCCAGTACAAAGGGACCCGCTCTGGGGTATCCTCTGTGAATACAAAGAGGTGCGCTTTTCCTTCTTCTCCTCTACCATTCCTCTTCTCAACTGCCTCACCTCCTTCATTAGTGCAGAGGGAGCACTATACTTTGGCATATGGCAGTTTAGGTAAACAAGGGAAGGACTGATTTCCTGTTGGATCCAGCAGACATCTCCCAAACAGTAACAACATTATACTCACTCGCATATGCACCCAATGGTCTGTGAAAGAACGTGTAGCTGGCGGGGGAGCGTGTGGTGACTGATGACTAGATTCAGGCAGGGAGGTTACCCACAGCTTCTGGCTGGATCCAAGTTTCCAAGAAGGCCAGAAAAAGCAGGCCAGGCAGCCAGCCACCGGCTCTGGCCTCAGTCTTGCTGCCCACATCACACATTTGATAGGTGCAGCCAGTTCTAATTCTCGGAAAAAGCTATACAAGGGTTGTGCTGTTACACCTCAAACTTGAAAGGGAAGGATATGGGAAGATGCGGCTGGCATGACTTGTAACTAGATGAGGAATGTTAGCAGAATACCAACCACCAAATTCCAGACAGAACCAAAAATGTCTGATGATCTTTGCCTCGGCGTTCTTGTCTCAGAGAAACTGAAGTACTAGGAACCTCAGCTTACCATTCAGATGCCTAATTTATTCCTGTTCCACAAAGACTTCCACTCCATGAGGAGTATACTGGAACTCAAGGGGAATGTATCTATCTACTATAAATTCCAGGTGATACTGGGATTCAGAAGTTCAACATACAGGAAGCAACATATAACACACAGCAGAGTGCGTTAGCTGTCTTCTCAAATATCTACCAAAGGAGCCAGTGGCAGCTACAGGGTGCTCTCCAGTTAGCTCAGTGTACAAAGGCATGGTGTAGATATGACCAAGGATCTGGTTCCTGTCTGGACAAGATCAAGTAGTCCGTGCTGGGTCAGGGCACAGCTACGGGAAAACTGGATCCAAGTTTCCAAGAAGGCCAGAAAAAGCAGGCCAGGCAGCCAGCCACCGGCTCTGGCCTCAGTCTTGCTGCCCACATCACACATTTGATAGGTGCAGCCAGTTCTAATTCTCGGAAAAAGCTATACAAGGGTTGTGCTGTTACACCTCAAACTTGAAAGGGAAGGATATGGGAAGATGCGGCTGGCATGACTTGTAACTAGATGAGGAATGTTAGCAGAATACCAACCACCAAATTCCAGACAGAACCAAAAATGTCTGATGATCTTTGCCTCGGCGTTCTTGTCTCAGAGAAACTGAAGTACTAGGAACCTCAGCTTACCATTCAGATGCCTAATTTATTCCTGTTCCACAAAGACTTCCACTCCATGAGGAGTATACTGGAACTCAAGGGGAATGTATCTATCTACTATAAATTCCAGGTGATACTGGGATTCAGAAGTTCAACATACAGGAAGCAACATATAACACACAGCAGAGTGCGTTAGCTGTCTTCTCAAATATCTACCAAAGGAGCCAGTGGCAGCTACAGGGTGCTCTCCAGTTAGCTCAGTGTACAAAGGCATGGTGTAGATATGACCAAGGATCTGGTTCCTGTCTGGACAAGATCAAGTAGTCCGTGCTGGGTCAGGGCACAGCTACGGGAAAAATAAAACTAAAAAGCACATTCTCTACTGAGGGCCGAAGCAGGAACACCCATAGCTTTCAGTTTTGGCTAAAAAAATCCTTTCTCTGGATCTACTTATAAGGATAACTCTGAAAGTTAGAGGTGGCTGACTGTTATCCGAAAAAAAGTGTAAGTTACTAGCCACCAAGTACACAGCATTAGAATGAGGACAAAAGTAACTTCTTGAAATTATGAGTACTACAAGAAAACTGGGTAATAAGCACGGGACTATGTGTTACCATTAACAATGCCCTTAGAAGCCAAAATGCTGCCAGAAAGGGGAAGCACCCTCAAAGGCAAGTGATAGGAACAATCACTTTTTTTTTTTACCGCCCAAGGCCATTCTCAGCCTTGAAGAATCAAAACAGAGCAAAGGTCTACCTCAGAGGTATACTGTTCAGTAAGAAACCTGGCTAGTTTCCTGCATTTCCTTTCAAATGCAGCCATACTGTTCAAACAGACTTCCCTCTGTTCTACGATGACAGCACAAGCTGTACAGCCAGAGCCAAAGAGAGGGGCCCTGCCCTAAGTAGTACTGGGGCAGAGGGTCAAGAGGACTTAATGACCCCTCCACACTTGGAATGGAGGTATTGAACATGAACAAGGGACAGTTTCAAAACAGACAAAGGATGAGAAAAACAATGCTGAGGAACTGTAAGAGGGCTCTAAGACCGGAACAGCGGCAGGGATCAAGACCCAAGGCCAGTGTCATTTGAGGAACGTTTGGACGGAGCCCCACTACACCATCTTCTAGGCACTGCTAATAATCCATCATTGTCACGGGCACTAAATCATACAAAAATGAGGCTGCTGCCCTCATTGAAAGCACAATGAGACACCATTTCTTGCTCTCTCAGCATCTGGAGGTCTACCACTACGATTTCTTCAAAAACACTGAGAATGCAGATATGAGAAGGATAAAGCCTGAGCTGACTGCTCTGACTTGTCCATGTCTTTTAGGAAATCTCCTACTGCCCAGAGGTGTGTGTTTGACTCTGGCTGCTCTTCACTATAATGGACAATCTGGTGTGGCTTGCCAGATGCCTCTGGCAAAGGCAAAGAAGATCATACCAAGAACACGCTGTGTGCCAGATGCCTTCTGCAGGATGTCAGATTGGACAAAAATGGCAAAAGGCAAGAGGGTGGGGTGGGGATGTGCAAAGAGGACAAGAAGGGGAGAGGAGCCACCACATACCAATCCCAGGAGAGTATTTTTGTAGTATACCCTGGGGCACAGAGATGATCAGCAGTCTACTCAGCGGGATTCAATAAAACCAACAGATCCACCAAACCCATGCACAGCATTACAGGGGTGAAGATAAGGGGAGAACTGCTCTCCAATTTCTTTAGGGGAATGACAAAACTGACCAACAGCAGAGTGATGTATGTCATAAAATGGGCTTTAATGTCTTTCTCTTACAACATGATAGTACTGCTTAAAATGGAACTGGCACACAGCTCCCAAGACCAGCTTCCTATAAGGAATGAAGCGGGCACGCCCCAGGCTGCCATGTGGCTGGAGCAGCCCCAGGCACTCAGCTTAGTACAAGCTCTGGAGTCCAAATACCTACACCTGCTGCAGTTCACCAACTTTGGGGTTCTGGAACCGGCAGTGCAGATTCTGTGAATACCAAGTACACCAGACACCATTCCATCTCCTTGTACTAACAGCTCCCTCCCCTCTGACCGCCGACCTCACCGGCCCCCTGCAATACTGCTGTTCTCAGCTTTGTGAGGTACTAAGGAACACCCTGCCTTTGCGGTGCCTTAATCTCCCATCATCACAGGTTTGAATCCTCTGTTTTGCATTTGCTTAAAACATCTTGGAAGTGTGACTTGCCCTGTCCAGAGGACTCTTGGAAGTCACATCTTCCAAGTTTCTTCCTAGCTGATGGCTTCCTTCCACGTCCAACACAGTTAAGGCAGTTCCAAAGAACTGCATTTAGGAGTGAAGACAAACAGGAGTCTATCTTCCTCCTATACCTAGTCAGCCCTTGTCTTGATTGCTTATCTCTTTCTTTCATTAACATGCACATCTGCATGTACACAGAGCTCTGGAAAAATCCTCTGAAGACTGGAAATATTTTCTGAATTCCTGGAATTATCCCTGTCATCAAGTGATGTTCAAACTGCAGACTGGTCTCTGCCTTCCCAGATGTCTTCCCGTTGCTTGGCTTCCAATTGTTTTCTCTCTGTAAATAAGGGCAGTGTTAAGATGGTAGTATAACTTCACATAACCAGTGACTTTCCCTTGATCTGAATTACAAGGCAAACTTTAATCATGAGACAGGTGAATTCCCTGGTTTTCTCTTACCTGATTCCAAGAGTTAATATTTTTAACTTTCCAAGTGCTTTGTAAGTGGGAACAATGTTTCTATTACTATATAATAAAAAGAGAAAGATCTGTGGCTAATAGAAATAAAAAGCATATGGAATAAGTCAGAACCGAGCAGGATCCAGATTTTTGTCTTGCTGATAATATATTTATTTTAATTCTCTTTCTAAACTGTGTTAGTGCTTCAGTAAAATTGCCCATTATTCCCAGTCTACTGATCTATATAACGATTTCAATAGGCATCAAGAATATGTTTCAATATTTTTCTTCTACTTTCTTGCTCAAATGGAAATAGTAGCCACTGGGCTTTAGTCATATCTCTCTACTACAATTCTACAAAAAAAAAAAAGAAAAAAAAATTTCACAGGAAAATCAAATTTCAATATTTTCAGAGCACTTTCAGGAGTCAGAAATCTTCTGGAATACCAATTCCAACATGGAAAAATGACCACATATAATGGAGGGAAACCAAGAACTATTTCTAAAAACAAAAAATGCACAAATCTGGGCAATCCATCTTCAAATTTTAACACAGAAGCTTAGTTTCCATTTAACACTTTCACCAATACCTGAGACAATAAAGACCATACACGGTTTGGTGACCCAAGTACTTCACTAGGTGCCACAATACCAGTTCTAATT
>NW_021146348.1:0-6302 GCF_002837175.3 Physeter macrocephalus
CAAAACACAGCGCTCCACTGGGACCCAGGTAAACAAAAGCTGCTAGGAGGGGAAGGACGTCTTATCTGGGAAACTGGCAGGAAGGGGGAAGTCTTCTAAGAAGGAGGAACTAGTTGAGGCAAGTAACGAAAAGAATCCCCAGGTCCCACACGTGCTATCAGATGGTAGTACGTGCAATGCTATATTCCTAGGAAAACATTCCAAAGGACAGAACAAGGGCAGGTATGTAATGTTTCTCACTCCCCATCTTCACTAGAAAGTTTGGGTTGTTCTTGTCCACGGTGATGATCAAGGGCTCTCCCTCTGCATAAGCACACGCCTGCCCACTTCTCCCTCAGGCAGGCTCTCAGCCCGAAGCCTGACAACTTCCAGGGAACCCTGGTGTCCCTACCACCCCTAAGCTGCCTAAGAGCTCCACACATAAGCCACGCAATTTTACTTAAACATGAGACAGAAAGAATATAAGGACAGCTCGCTTTTTCTTAATACAAACTTAAGACGTATATATATTTTGAAAAGACTCTGCAAAATCCCACTATATGGAAATATCACAATTTCTTCCCCCCACCAAGGGATATACCGCTTCTAATTTTTCACTACTGTGAATAATGGACTATCACAAAATCGTACTTGTGAACAAATCTCATCACTCAGGATGAAGTCCAACAAGTGGGAACCATTTTCAGGTGCCTGCCATCCCCAGGGCCCTCCAGGGGTTAGAGAAACAGCCTTCACATCAGCAATGTGAGGGGACCGTCCCACCTTCCTCCCAACAATCCTTTTTACCAGATTCACTGAGCTCGCCCACTTCTCTTATGAACTATCTATGCTTTACATCCCTCTGTCAGAATGCTCACCTGTTCCTTACTGACTCTATACTAAGGATATATATTTAATAATAGCATAGCCTATTTGCTTGTTTTATAGTGTTCTTCGATGTTAAGAAACCTGCAATTTTTACACAGTCCATTCTTTATTACCATTGCTTTTTTTTTTTTTTGGTGTTTTTGTTTGTTTTTTTACTTGTATTTGCATTTATTTTTTGCAGCATTTATTCCCGGGCCATAAGTTTTTGTTTCTTCAGTTTCTTCTGGGATATCTTTTTCTTCTGGGCCAACCTCCCCTTCTGGTTTAGGAACAATCTGCTCTTTTTCAGTCAGGATCATCTCAGTGTGGCAGGGAGAGCTCATGTATGCTATGGGTTGATCCAACCATGAGCTCTGTAAGTCCTGCGCCGCATCTTGTGGGCTTTGTTCACCTGGATGCGCTCAATGACCAGAGAATCTACATCTAAGCCCTTAAGTTCAGCATTACTCTCTGCATTTTTGAGCATGTGCAGTAAAAACTCAACACAAAATCTTTTTGGGCCACCAATCCTGTGTCCAGCCCCACTGTTTGGCCTGGGCACACCTACCAACTCCACCATTGTAATGACGGAACGGCACACACTGCTTCTTTAAAGTGACATCCTTCAGATACTTGGTAGTTTTTCGGATATGCATACCCTTAATGGCCTGGGCTGTTTCACAAGTGTTCTTAAAGTGAACACAAATATTTGAACCTCTTGACTTGCATGATCTTGCGGGGTTTTCTGGGTCAAGTGAATAGTGAACCATTTTTAGAGGTCACCTCAGGCCGCTTACTGGAAAAGCTACCATTACTTTTAATGGTTAGAAAGTCCTCTAATACTCCTATTTAGGAATTTTTCATAAAACAAACAGCAGAGAGTAACATTTTTTACTCCTACCTTTTGGTTTCCGTTTTTACACAGATTTCGAAATCTTTCTGCATATATTATTTGGTAGGAATAGGGCTCTTTGTTATTCTTTAGGGCTCTTTCCTATTCCATGTATTTATTCTTTTAGATAAACTACAATAATCTTTTCAAATTCTAAACTACTGATGTGGGGATTTAAAATAAAATGTTCTAATCTTTTGAACTCATTACTAGTGAGGCTGGCTCACGGTCTTCTTGTACACTAGCCAGATCAGATTTTTTGCTATGGGTTGGAAGAGTTTTACAAAATGGGGTGGGGCGGGGGGGATTATAAGCTTTTTCTAATTCTGGTTTAATTTACACTGTTCAAGAACTAGCTTTTCTTCTTGAAACACGGAAAGAATTCACTGGCAAAAACAACAACGGGCCAAAGCCCTTTTGGGAGGTAATCCTTTGCTCAGCTGTAAAAGTGTTCTTAAAAATGCAAATCTCTTTTATACGCACCACCACTATTTCTAATTTTGTTAGTGCTTCCTGGTGTCCCCACCCTGTGGTCAGAGCTGCCAGGTTGGTTTCTTTCTTTTCTAAGAACTAGGTTCGACTTTATTAAATGATGGAAACCACTGACTGCCGACTCATCTCCCACCTCGAATCCTTCTCGTTCTCCGCATTTAAGCGATTAGCCTCCTGGGCTTTCTCAGCCATCCATCTGGTGACCAGCTCCTGGTTTTCCTCAGTAGTCTTCCTCAGCTTCTCCTCCAGGGCAGTGAAAGTGATCTGCAGGGCATCATATTCGTCCTTCAGGGTCTGGTTGGCTCTTTCCAGGTCCTGAAGCTTAGTGCGTAGTTCCAGGCACTCGGTCTCGAGATCAGAGATGGTCTGCAAGCATTCTGCAATTCTGAAAACACGACGGGAGACAGATACTGCACAAGAGCTGTGTGAGCTTGGGCACCAACAATGACCTCAGCCATCACAGCAGGCACCTCACTTGGCCCAGCCCAGCCCCAGGGGTTTACAGGACAATCCCATTAATGGAGAGGAAACACCTAGGGCAAAATTCATCCAGACTAGGAATGACTAGTTAAAGTACCTTTCAGAAAAGCAGGATGGGAAGAACGAGGGAGCTTTTGACGCTGAAATAGCACAGTAATGGGAGATTAAAAGGAGGCGGGTATCTTGGGCATTTCATCGGCTCTATCACTCACTGAGTGTGAACGCCTGAGCAGGCTCCCCACCTTTCTAAGCCTCTAGAGAGCCCTCTCTGCAGAGTGAGGGAAAAGGCACAGATGAAACCCAGGCTCCCCTCCAGCTCAAAGATCCTAGGATTTGGAGTCCCTGTTTATCTTGTCCGGTAGGCTTCTCCCAGATCAAGAACAACCCTGCCCACAAACTCATCCCCCCAGTGGCCGGGCACTGGGCTATCTTGGTCCCATCCCCACCACAGAAGACACCCACTCCCCCAGGCAATGGCCGTGGGGAGAACTGTGAATGCCTCAGGGACACTTCCAAGGGCGAAGCTGGCTTCTCAGGGGTGTGCTGGGGCCCTGGAGGTCGGAGGGCACTCTTCTTGCCTTTTCCATCCTCAGAGGGTAGAAAAGGACCCCAGGCTATGTATGCACAGAAACGAAACTTGTGCTGAGCCCAGTGTGGCTACTGTTTGCCACTGATCACCACTGGCCCCTCACAAGCGTACAGTAAAACAGACAGTGAGATCCCACGACCAGTCCCGAAGGAAGTGTGCTCTTTACTCACTTGGCTTCATTCATCTGCATCTCCTTGTCCTTCTGCTGCATTTGGTTATTCAGGTCAATCACCAACTGAGCTAACTGGGGGTAAAGAAGAACACTTTCATTAACAAGAGACTTTAGGACCTCAGTTGGAAACTCATAATTGCGGGTTACTTTAAAGAAAAAACAGGTGCCTGTGCGGTGGGGCCAAGGCACCAAGAAGAAACGAGCTGGGTGGCCGAGAGGAGAAGGGCCAGCGGGGCTGCGCGGGGGTGCGGTGTGCGCTTTCCCTGTTGAAGGCAGCCTTGGATAGACGAGCAACGCTCCAGGTGACTGCCAGGTTCCTGCTGAGAACGCCTGGCTACCCCTCCACCCCAGCTACCTTTTCCAACTCTTTAGCTGATAATCAATTCAGCTGAAGTGATGGTAAGTTGCGCTTTTTCATAACTTGCCATTAGACCACCACCCAGCGTAAATTAAACACAGTCCAGGACTTGAATCTTCCTAATGAATTTTTCTGAAATTGCAGGTTTCACGCTTTATGAAGGTATTAGTTAAGACTTTCAGTCAATCAAGGAGTAAGCTTCTTTCTTTTCATGTTTCTCCACTTGTACCTTTCATGCCATCTTGGAGCATGACAACCTGGTTGTTATCTCAATGGCTTGCCCACCTGCTGACAGAGGTCTCACATCTTTTCTGTTGTTTCACTCCCACAGATAGAGCTGGTGATGCCGTATGTAGCCAGGATGGCTGCAAATTCCAGTGGGAGTGCCTGCCCCACCCCCCGACCCCCAAGACAGACGAGGAGAGGAGCTATCTTTACCTCCCCACGTTTCTTGTGTAATTCCGTCAGCTCTTCTTGGTGTTTAATCCTCAGCTGGGCCATTTCTTGCAGCTGACTATCATTCCATGCACCGTCATGTCCAGGACTAAATGCCCCAACCAGGCAGATGAAGAGAACGTGCAAACAAGAGAAAAAAAATCAGACCCCAGACCCCTTCCATCAGGCACTGGAACAACAGCTTTAGAATTTCAAACCTGTACATGACAACACAGCCAAGAAAGCAGTTCAGTTCTCCAGGCCAAGAGAGTTATAAGTCACTACAAACCTAAAGTAGAAAGTAGGAGATGTGAGACACAGGGTAAAACCAACCAACCACAACCCATACCACCAGCTGCGTCAGGAATAAAGGATGGGTTCTGGAATAAAGTTCAGGTAAACGGGGAGGAGACAACGAGGTCCACTCACCCGACAAGTATCTGAGTGCCGGCTCTGTGCTAGGCACTGTTTTGGTGCCTAGCGGGGAGAAGGCAGGGAACAGGAAGCTCTACAATCGGCTAAGAGTAGACAGACAACAAATGAGTAGATGGATGGAGTCAGGTGGTCAGATGTGCTGTGAAGAAAAACTAAGCAGTGTAAAGAAGGGAACAGAGCAACAGGGCTCCTGTTCCACGTGGGGTAATCAAAGGCATCCTGAGAGGTGACACTGGACTGAAGACTGGAAAGAGTGAGGGACAAGCCGTGCGGGCCCGGGGGCGGGGCCCTGTGAGTGGAGGGAACAGCAAGTGCTGGAGAAGCTGGGGGCAACTGTGACCGCAGCGCCCGGGGCAGGGGGTGCAGGGAGGATCGGGGAGGCCACGCAGAGCCTCGCAGGCCCCCGAGGACTGTGGCTTTTCCTATGCATGACTGGAAGCCGCCGAGGGTTTTGAGGAATGACTTACGTTTTGAAAGGATCGCTACAGTTGCTGGGTGGAGAGCACACTGCAGGGGTTAAGGGCCGAAACAGCGAGACCGGTTAGCAAGCTATTACATATTCCAGACTCAGCAAGTGCAGATCAGGACAAGGTGACGGCAGCGGAGGCAGTGAGACGTGGTCAGATCCTAGCTAGATCCACCCTGGAGAGACTGCAGAACTTGCCTTTGAATTGGTTGTGGGGAATGAGAGAAAGACAGGAGTCGAGGATGACTCCAAGGCTTTTGGCCTGAGTGGCTGATCAAAGGTAGGCGTCACCTACTGAGGCAGAAGGACTGGGGCAAGAGGTCGGGGGAGGCCTGAAGAGTGATTTCACCGTGGACATCCAAGTGGGCATGTCGAGTGGAAATTGCGTATTGTTAAGAGTCTGAACTTCAAGTAAAGAGGTCCAAGCTGGAGGCTGACATATAGAAGCTGTCAGCAAACAGATGTATCTAAAGCCATGGACGGAGCTCAGGCCACCTCGAGAGTCAATGGAATTTGCAAAACTTCGCAGGTGTTTGCATACTACCTCAGAAATAACAGCAGGTGAACAGAACGGTGGATTTGTAACTCAGGAGAGGGGTCTTGGCTGGAGCTACAGGTGTAAATTATCAGACTACAGTGAGTAGCTGAAACCACTGCCCAGAGAAAGCACACAGATGGAGAAAAGGAAGGTGGCTGGCAAACTAGGATGCCACCATCTGAAGCGGGGGCAGGGGCACTATCTCTTCCCAATGACCGATAAGAATAAAGAGGGAAAAGGCAGCAGAATGATGCTCCCTCCTAAATCTACCCTCCATCTCTAAAAGCATTTTTCTTACATGTTCTAAGAGACACTAATATTGCATTCTTTGAGGCAACACAGTGCTTCCCCAATCTTGGCCCATGAACCAGAAGCCAAGAGACTAGAAAGCGGCACATACCTTATAAGAAACCACCCTAAATTAGGCAGAAGAAGCAACAGGCCTGGGTGATTGATTGCATATGGGGATTAGAAGGAAAAGAAATAATTTTTATCAAATCCCCTTATTTTAACACAAAGCAATGTGAAATAAGCAAAACATAAAACTAGTCTGGGGTTTCCCTGGTGGCGCAGTGGTTGAGAGTCCGCCTGCCGATGCA
>NW_021146348.1:6429-25000 GCF_002837175.3 Physeter macrocephalus
CCGGTCCGGGAGGATCCCACATGCCGCAGAGCGGCTGGGCCCGTCAGCCATGGCCGCTGAGCCGGTCCGGGAGGATCCCACATGCCGCAGAGCGGCTGGGCCCGTCAGCCATGGCCGCTGAGCCGGTCCGGGAGGATCCCACATGCCGCAGAGCGGCTGGGCCCGTCAGCCATGGCCGCTGAGCCGGTCCGGGAGGATCCCACATGCCGCAGAGCGGCTGGGCCCGTCAGCCATGGCCGCTGAGCCGGTCCGGGAGGATCCCACATGCCGCAGAGCGGCTGGGCCCGTCAGCCATGGCCGCTGAGCCGGTCCGGGAGGATCCCACATGCCGCAGAGCGGCTGGGCCCGTGAGCCATGGCCGCTGAGCCTGCGCGTCTGGAGCCTGTGCTCCGCAACGGGAGGGACCACAACAGTGAGAGGCCCGCATACCGAGAAAAAAAACAACAACACAAAACTAGTCTGTTCCTCCAAGGAGCTGAAGAGGATCCTGAGAAAAGGCAAGGATACAGGGCACTCATTCCTCTGCTCAAGCCTTTTACCACTTCCAATTTTATTCATAAGAAAAGTCAAACTTCTTACAAAAGCCCAATAACAGTGCTTCACTAGGCAGAAAAAAAAGAATCACCTAGAGAGTAGGTTTTAACAGATTCTTGGGCCCCATCCCAGAACGATTCATCAGGTCGATGAAGAAAAGGGTCAATAATCTGCATTTCTAACATGCTCCCGGGTGTCTCGGATAGTTCACAAGGACTAAGTAACCACTAAAGCAGTGGTTCTTATATGTTAGAGGTCATCAGAATCACCTAAAGGGTTCTTAAAACAAGACTACTGGATGCCACCCCTAGAGTTTCTGAAAACAGGGGCTCTGGGGTGAGGCCCAACATTCTGCATTTCTAACAAATCTCTGAGGCTGCGGTCTAGCAAGCATACTGAGAAAACTGTTGGAATCAACTATTTCCCAGGATGAGTTTCACTTTGATTTATTCAGTAAGCAAAGGGATTAAAACACTTAAGAGAGGAGTCAGATAACTGATGAGATAAAGCTTTTTAAGCACAGTGTGTTTTAAGATTAACTAGAATGGGACAGGCAGGACTTGAGAGCCCAGAAGAGAGAAAGCAGCCAACCAGATCCCCGTCTTCTGTGAATGCCTGTATCCTACTAGCACACATCTCACTGAGCTACTCTCCCCCACGAGGCTCAGGTCCTTGCGAACAAGGACTCTTGGCTTTTTCATCTCTGTATCCCAACGCCTGGCCCACACTGCAGTCACAAAATGACTGAGTGAACGAGACCCCTGCCATAGTCTAGAAATGGAAGCATAGGTAAGCAACGCAGCTCGGTGGCACACAAATGCAAACCAAGGGACAGATGCACAGGACACTGTGGTCAAAGACTCAACAGGCCTGGGTGACTGCAAAGGGGGAGGGGCAGGACACCAAGGGAAAAAGGAATCATAGCTGACTTGAGGAAAATAAGGATACTGTTAACAGAAACGAGGCAGTCAGGAAGAGGCCTGACTGTGAACACAAGTTTGCAGGAAGGACAGACTTCCAGTTAAATTACCACCCCAGTGACACTCAGTTAAAAGAATGTTGTATATTTATTTATTGTACCTTTCCAAGCAAATGAGTTTCGCTGACAGATAAAGGATGCAGGAATATAGTCACCAAGAGGCTAACCAGATAGAAATAAAATGTTTCAAGTTTTCAGTTGACTGAATTTAGATGAAAAAGGGCGAAATGGATTCTCTACACCTAAAGTTGACCAGAACACAGCAGCTAATATTTTAAATCCTGCAGAAGGCCTCCCAGGACCACAGCTAGGCACGATCTCCTGAATTGTTCTTAAGCAAAAATGGAACCTAGGCCGGGCCATCTGTTCCTCTTTCTACTCCGGTCTGCCTGGACACCATCCCACCAGATGAGGAAACACGGATGGCAAGTAGTTAGCAGATATGGCTATAGGAGTAAATGAAATAAGCTACACCCAGCATTTGTTTTTTTCCTAAAATCCTAAATTACCATCAACTTTGTTTTTACAATTGCTAAATGTTAGCTGATATGCAAAAAAGCTTGTGGATTTTAGAGCAACAATGGGTACTGTTCCCATACAAACCACAAAATTTAATATGCAAACGTGATGAACAAATGGAAAAGGAGGACAGTAAGACTCTAGAATGATTCCCTTTAAGCCGCTCTGATGAAGTATGGCTTTAAGGTTTTCTTGGACCACGACCCTCAAAAAGAGATAGTTTACATGAACGACCCAAGTAAAGATACTAAACTCCCCACCATGAACACATACTCACATATTTAGTGAAGCAATACTTACCCTTCCTATAAAATGCAGATTTCTGCCTAATCTTTCTTCAAAAAAAAAAGCTTTCTGCAACCCACTGGTTTGACCGCACACTAAGATTCATGGAAACAACACTGAACTAAAAAGGATCACATAGACCTGTAGCGCTTATGTTTACAGGCCAGTCAATCCTGTACTGACAAGATCTATGTAAATCTGCTCAAGAATGCTTACTTGTCTGATTATTTAGAAAAAGTGAACCCTGGCAGGCTACAGGAGGAACTGGCCTGGTTACTCGCCTTAAGCAATTTCTCAAGCTCACATCGTACTGATGATGAGCCTTCTAGGTGGGTAGCTACCTACCTTCAAAAAAAAAAAAAAAAGTTAAATAGTTAGTTATTTGGCTTCAGAAGTTTTTACTTGAAAGGAACTGACAAAAAGTGGAGCACAAACACAGTACTTGGTTTGCTTCAAAATCAGGGAAGTGACAAATGAACTGAGACAAATTTCAATTAAAAAGGAGACAAATAATACAGGATAGTTTCAGAATGCCTTATCTCAGGAGACACAAATAATACAGGATAGTTTCAGAATACCTTATCTCATGCCTGTTTGGTATGTCATGCTTTTCAGCTTGTAGCTTATGGGCCAGCACTGAATGAAGATCTGACTTTTCCAGCAACTTGTTATCTAGCAAAGAAAAAAAAAGTTATTACAACCTAGGTATACTTTATTACTACCTAACATCTTATAAAGATTTGGACCAAAGAAATAACCAGAAGATGACTGGGCACGTTTCACTTTTACGAGGTATCAAAGTACTAGGCCCTGTACTTTACCACTGATTACAGCAATCGTCCAAACTCCAGGCACATGCACTCCTTCGACGCTTCCTGGCCCGAGCACAGGCAGCCCAGACAAAGGAACCTATGAAAAATCACTCCAAAATGCCCCCGTGCCCATGCTTTCTACTCCCACAGCTACCTGTTTCTACCTGGGAAAGAGGCAACAAACATACCAAAACACAATGGAAAAGTGAAGTGCTATGCACCTCTAAGTAACAGAGGAAAGCTTTACCTTATTATATTTGGAATTTTTTTAAAAAGATTTTTTTAATGTGGATCATTTTTAAAAAGTCTTTAGTGAATTTGTTACAATATTGCTTCTGCTTTATGTTTTGGTTTTTTGGCTGTGAGGCATGCGGGATCTTAGCTCCCTGACCAGGGATCGAACCCACACCCCCCGCACTGGAAGGCCAAGTCTTAAGCACTGGACTGCCAGGGAGTCCCTGGAATATTTAATCTAAGATCAGGGCACTAGGGATACAAATACAAACCAGAGTCCCTGACCTCAAGGAGCTAAAAAAGTGTAATGGGGGTGGGGGTGGGGGTGGGGTGGGGTGGAGATCAAGTATAAAAAGGAAGAATGAACTTTTAGTCATTTTCTCAGATGGTTTCACAGGTGAAGACGACAGACAGTCCAAGCGGAAGGTCTAGAGAGCTGTTCAGTAAGTGGCTAGAAATAAAAGTTTGCACCAACACATGAGAGGGCAGGATGAGAAATTCAGACCTCTTCTTACTGGCAATAGCGAAACAACAGATTTTAAAAGCAGGCAGTGACATGAAAAGATATCAATTAGTAAGAAGTGAAAGATTATTCTGAGGTTCCCTGCTCGTCCAACTGGGTGCAAGATCCTAACATGCCAGAGAACACAGGAGCAGAGAGCTCAAGGAAGAAAATGAGTCCTTGGAACTTAATAAATGTGACAGGGAACACAGTGCAGAAATTCAGAAGAAAAGTCAGGGCAAGAAATGGCATGCGTGCTGGGGGCTGGTGAGATCATTAGTGGAAGAGGGTGCACAAAGCAGAACAAGAAAGTCACCACGGGAAACTTACAGAAAACCCACACCTGACGGGGGCTTTCACAGATCCCAAACATCTGAAATTAGCACTGCTTCACAGCAAAAGTTGGAGAGGGTTTATGCTAGTGACTATTCCTGTTAGAATAGCTTATCTTTCCTCTTAAAGAGTTGAGTCCTACTTCTTGATATCTAAAAATGGAAATCGTGGGCAGAAACAGAAACACTATCTTCATCAATATTAATTTAATAAATTAGCTCAAGAGAACAGGGAAGTGATTCCAACCTTGAATGTTCCTCAGTGTCAAAGGGCTCTAATAAGATCTTCAAAATGTTACAGCTAGGTGCCCTGTGATATCAAAGACATGAGGTATCCAAGAGGGATCCTTCTTAAAAGTTCCTCTCACTCAAAGGCCACCTGCTGTCCCCATAGCCTCTTTTCATCTTTCTCTTCAGGCTCAGAGGCAGGACTGAACAGGAAACTCTGGTTGACTGCTTTGGGAAGCGAGGAATGAAGAGTGAGGCTGTTCCACAGTCAAACTAGAAGTGATCTCCCAAATGTCAATCCCCTGCCTCAACTGCAGATTTTAACAGGCCAAGGTTGTCTTGCCCTCTTGTCCCTCCTCTCAGCCTCCTCTCCTAGCTCCCGGGCATGCATTACTCACTATAGCTGTTTTAAGACATGTTCCCTCTTCAGGACTGACCTGTCTTTCTGACTTTCCTCCAACATCCTCCACCCCTTCAAGATGTCCATTTTCAAAGTGCAGAAAAACATTCAATTGTGTCAATGTGATTACAAGCACCTTCCATTTATAGACAGTTACGTAAATGGCTTTCAAAGCACTTATATGCACAGCACTGTGTTTATGAAGCAGGCAAGGTGAGCTTCACCCCTATTTTATAGATGCAGCAAGCCAGACTCAGGTAAGTGAGGCTATAAGGGGAGTGTCGTCAGACCTCCAACCCAATTTGACTTTCAGTGTGTATTAGCTTTTAAAGAATAAGCATACGATGAAATACCCGATGACCTGAATTTATGTAACCCATGAGGAACCGTTTCAGCAAGGAGTTTCCTGTGCTTCTGGCTTTCTGAAAGAGCACTGGGCTGCCAGCTTCTTAAGAGTGTAAGGAATTAGCACAGGAGTGGCACATTCATCATCTCCCTTTTCTCCCCATTTTAGTTAAGAGGATGGGCTCAGTGAAAGCAAGGAAGGCCGTTTCTTGGGGGACCCAATGAGAGAGGCAAAAGTGCAAAAAAGTCAGGAGCCATCAAGTCTGTGTCCAAATCCAGGCCCTATCATTAATCTGCTGTACCTCCCCAGCGGAATGACTTAATCTCTCTCAGTCTCAATTTCCTCATTTGTAAAAAGGGCAACAGGACCTGCTTCATAGAATTTTCGGAAAGATAAAGTGAAACGACACATGCCAAATATTTACGACAGCACTCAAGCTTGTCTCTACCTTAGAATTACTTGGGGATCATCAAGAAATACTGACACCTGTGTCCCACCTCTATTACTGGGGTTTCGTTGGTCTGGGATGTGGCGTGGGCTTTACAATTTTTAAAAGATCCCCACCTGATTCTAATGTGCAGGTAAGTTCAGGAACCATAAATTTAGCACAATCAGAATTCAATAAAGGGCACCTACTATTACACTGAACTGCATCATCAACATGATTTGAGATCTGCAGGCTTACTTCAAGGGGGAGACGGAACCAGAGGTCCGAAGAGTGCCCCGTTTCTTCCCCCAAATGTGTCGTCAGTTATGGTAAAATGGGGCGGGGGGGCAAAGAAATGCTCTTTAGAAGGCGTCTAAGGGCACAAACATTTCTGTATTCTAATTGCAGCAGCGGGGGTGGGTGTGGGCCACCTCTTTCACACTGAAGTTTTCAACAACAGTAAACACTATGATGTCCCAACTAAAAAGTACGTTAAGACTCAAGATGTGTAATATGTAATAGTCAAAGAACACCAAGGTGGAGGAAGAACAACAGATCTTCAGGAATGAAAGGCAAACATTTCACTACACTCTGAAGACGACGGTAACGGAGCGAGTTACTGCTTAAAGTCAGTGCCCGTTTCAGGAACACGATGCCCGAAACAGGATGTTTCTGGAACCGGCCTATTTAAGTAACACGAGCATTGTGTGAGCTGCTAGGATTTACAAACACAGACGTGAACGGTGCCTGCCCGTTAAGAATACCCAGTTGAGGAGGAAAACCCACCACAGTCACACCCAAGAATAAAGTGAAAGAAGAAAAGATCTAAAAAGGCGTTTGGGGGGGTCCAAGGCGCTGGGTACCCGGGGCGGCCTCAAGGCGCGCGAGCGGCGCTGGGGGCTCGGCCTCGGGTTCCCGTCGGCGCCCCGCATGCCTCGGCTGGGCCCGCCCGCCCGCTCCCGGGGCCCGCCAGCCGCTCACACTGCAGGATGATCTCTTCGAACGCCTGCCTCTGCAGCCGGTCCCGGCGCCTCAACTCCTCCGAGATGTGGCGCTTCCAGCGGGGGAAGACGGCGGCGCGGAGGCCCGACGACATGTCGCGCGCTGCCCCGGCGCCTCAGCGCCGCAGATCCGCACGGGGGCTGGCGGCCGCGGCCCGCACCATGAGGCAACCAGCGGGCGCGGGAGGACCAGCAGCCCCAGGGTTCAGGTCCACGAACAGGCCTCTCCCGACGCAATCCAGGACGGACTTCCGGCTCCTGACGGAAATGGCTTTGGACAGAGCCAGAAAGCCCGCCTCCTCATCCGACGTCTTACGCCACACGCACGCACGTATCCGGCGCCGACTCCGGGCGCTGGCTGATGATAGCGTCCCGAGGCCGGAAGTGCCGGCAGGAGAGATGCGGCCGCTAGGAGGCGTGCGGGCCACGTTGGAGGCTCGGCCTTGCGGGGTCGGAGGCGGAGGAAGGAAAAGGCAAAAGGAAAGCTTACGCCCACCTGCTGTTTTCCTTTGCTTGCTTTTCCCCGTTTTATATTTTCTTTCTTAGCCTGCCTCCCTTTTCTTCATGTCGGTTTACAAGCAGAAGTAAACTCCCCACATGGTAGCTGTGTGACTATAGATGAGGGACAGCATCCCTAAGCCTCAGTTTCCTAATCTGTAAAATGGGATAGATCCCCAAACCGGGAAGGAATGATAACCTATCCCACAGGATTGTCGTGAGGATTAAAAGTAATAACCTATATAATGCAATTCACACTGTGCCTGTACATAGTAAGCCTAACCTTACCTAGACACTTGGTATCCTTCAAAGTCCTAACCAAAGATTGGTTGCTTTAAGCAAGAGCAACCCAGTGACCTTGGAAAAAGGTTTTTTTGCAATAAAGAAATGGAATGCAAAGAACCGCTAAAGAAAATGCGAATAGATTAGCTGTGTAAATCATTAGAAGCCTAGAAATTATCTATGACCTAAAAGTAAATGGGTCCTTAGAAGGTCATTTAAGGGTTAGGATACAAACAGCATTTTTGAAAGAGAAAAAGGACAGTTTGCCAGTAGATGAAAGTGGAAGATGAAAGACAGACTCGGGAGAAGATGACATCTATCAACTCAGTAGAATGGGAAACCTTGGTCTGTAGTAGAATCATCTGAGTTCCATCTGCATTTAACAAGTTAGTAAATTTATTGCATGAAAATGGAGCCGGACAAAACAGGAGGCAGAAGAGAGGAAAGGAATGTCAGAATCTGTCTTCTCTTTCAATGTGTCTCAAGTCCAGAGGAAGATCCTTCACAGACAGAGAAGAAGGCCTTTCCTCTCCTGTGGAGCCCAGGAGTAGGACAGTTAGGATTCTAGAGCTGTAAAGATATTTTGTCAGCAGCCAGTACTGAGTGATCTGAATTTGTGGGAAAGACCCACGGGGATCAGAAATAGAAGGGACTTCCTCACACACTGAAGCAAATGAAGAAGCAGGTTCTGAAAGTCACGAAGAATGCCTCTAAATGTAACAGTGGTACCAACCGCAAAAGAACCTAGAATCAAATCTTGACAGTTGAACAGGCTGATTTCCCAGACAAGATTATGATGAAAACATGTTAACAAATTTGAAGAACCAGCAATTCCCCTTACAGGAATGTATGTCAACAAATATTTGGACAAATGCCCAGAGAAAACTGTCACAGCATTGTTAGTAATAGTGGAGAGCTGGGAAAAAACTACTGATTTCCACCAATGAGAGTTAAATTACTGTATATTTATTGCTCAAAAAAGTTCATAATAAAAGGAGTATATGATATAAATCTAATTGATGTAAAATTAGTATGTCCCTGGATCCTCATAGGCAAAGTTTGTTGAATGAATAGAGAATATAATTTCTAAACTAAGGATTCTAAGCTCTGTAGGTCTGCCCTCTCCCTACCCGGCCAGCTTTGTCCAGTGAGCTCTGCAGCCTCCATGGGCCCTCCTCCTCTCTTCTGCTCATCAAGCTCCCTCCCAGTGCAGGGCCTTTGGGTTCACTGTGCTTTTGTTGGGCAAACCTTCCCTTCTGACCTTTCTGAGTTAATTCCTATGAGTTAATTCTCAGCTCAGTAGTCACTTCCTCACAACCTTCAAGTAACAGACCTTCACAACTAGGTCAGATCACCCAATGACACGTGGACCTACCTCTCCGTTCTAGCATGTATCACAGTTGCAGCTTCGCATGTTTTTTTATCATTACTTGCTTAAGGCGTGTCTCCCCGCCACAGACTGTAACCTCCACGGCAAGAGCCGTTTCTGTCTTTGTTCATCATTTTACCTCCATCAAGGGCGTGAAGTCTTTCATATATTAGGTGCTCAGTAAATGTTGTTTTAATTAATGAATGGAATATATGAAAATATTTTCTCTGGGAAGTAGCATTGCTGGTGTTCTTTTGCTGTATGTATTTTCTATATCTTATATGCATTTTCTAATTGTTATCCATTATATATGTACTATATATGCAAGAAAAAGTTATAGAAAGGAACATAGATTTATTGATAAAACCATTTCTTCAGCAGAGTGCTAGGTTCTGTGGGAGGTTAACTAGAGATTAACTAATAAGCGGGAACACTTCTCACAACATTATGGGCCGCGCACTCTTCTGAATATTTCACGTGTCGTCACTCTCTCAATCCTCACAACAACCCTACTCAGTAAGGTGGTTATTAGCTACTCTTAGCATCTTTATCCTCATTTACAAATGAGGAATCTGAGGCCCGCAGGGGTAAGTCACTGGCCTGAGCACACCTGGCTATTTATTGGCGAGACCTGGCTTCAAACACAGGCAGTTTGACTGTAGCGTCTGTGACTTAACTACCGCACTCCATTGTGCAGTTTCTGTTTCTGCTGACATTGTAGTTTGGCTCAACTAGAATAAGTAAAACAAAGAATAATTTGAAATGATTTGAAATCAATTCCTAAATTAGCCAATAGGGAGGGCATCCCGGCGAAGAGCAAAGTCAACAAAGTCAGTGGTTCGGAAGCCTCAGGGTGTTCCCGGGACCCTGAGGGGAATGGCTGGGGGAGGATGAGTAATGAGAAATAGGAAGGAGGAGGAAGTGAGCTTGTCTGAATATTCCGGAGACAAATTATGGATCTTAAAAGAAGCGTTTTTATTTGTTCTGGTAAATACTGAGTGTCTAAAGGATGCAGCATGCTTTGCTGGATAGCGATATCTATGAAATGGATTCTGACTGCCTGTAATGGATGTAAGATAAATGTGAAGTGGTGCACCAGTTCTGAGGAACTCAAGTGCAAACTTCCAAGAATTGTCCTATTTACTTCTGTCCTTTCCCTTTTGGTCCCCCTGCTTTCCTTTACCTTTCAATCAGCAAGTGGTCAAACAGCTGGGTCCTGGTGTGGGCCAGGCACAGGCCGAGCACTGCCTGGAGACAAAGATGGCCAGGCTTGGGTCCCGACCTCGAGGAGCTCACTCTTCAGGAAGGGAGATCTGAATGTGATTATTTATGAACGTAAGGAATTATAAAGTCAAAAAGACCCAGCCAGCGCCCAGGGGTTTTGATTCTCTTCTGTTCTTTTTTTCTCTTGCTTTTATTCTTTTTTAAAAATATAATTTCCTGTTTTAAAAAAATATGGCTCGAGCTTTGTTCTTTATTTCCACGCCTCTTCAGCTGTTCTCAAAATTAGATCACTAAAAATGAAACTAAGATAAGCTAACCATGTTCCCGTGTTAACTGCTGTAACCTAGTAAACCTAGTGACTGCTGGAGTCAATGAAAGGATAGCCAAGAATCCAACCGACGTGGATTTTCAGACACACCGACGATCCCTGCAAATGTCACAGTTTTTGGCGCTCGACATTTTTACCCCTGGGCTTTTCTTTGTTCCCTTTAGTGTTATTGTGTTTGCAGACATATGAATAAAGACCACCTGACATTTCCCTTATAAAGACTCTGTGCACGTGGAGTAAAACCCACACAGGTCTCATCACCCACTCCATATATATATATACGTTGACACTTAGATTTCACATTTTAAAAATGACTGTCTGACGTGGGTATTATCCCTGTACCCCAATACAAGCATTATAGTAAACTTTAACTTTCTTAGAGAAAGTCCTTGTTATCCCTTCTATAAATTGACAGCCAAGTGTCTGGAATGGTGGCTGGAGGATTCAACATGGCACATCTAACAAGCTGGGACAATGGCTAGAGAGAGAGAGTGTCTCTGTGGGAAGTTATCTCCCTTGGTTTGCCTCTTTGCTCTTTAAAGAGATGATAAAATTTCTCCCAGACACTACTGCCCTCTCCTACTATGAATAATACCTAATGTTAAATGAGTGATTTTTGCACACCAGGCACTTTGCTTAACATGGATTAACTTATTTAATTCTCAAAACACTACAACGTAGGTACTATTAGTATGTCCTTTTGCAGATGAGGAAACTGACACGCAGAGGTCAAGTAGCTTGTCTGATGTCACAGAGTTAGTAAGAGGCAGAACTCGGATTCAGTTGAGGAAGGCTGGTGCCAGAACCCAGCCGTATAACCATATGTCCCTCTGCTGTGTATCAGGGTATAAAGGTTCTGGCTGTTTTTTGGGGTTGTTTTTGTTTTTTCGGATGAGATAGAGTATCAGAATGCTTTTGATTGCAAGCAATAGAAGTGCAATTCGAGCTTCCTTAAGGGAAAGGGGAGGTTATATGGATATGGGGGTGTTGCATCAGGCTGGCAGCAGGGATGTGGCTGGACTGGGACCCAGATGCAGATCCTGTCAGAATGCTCAGCTCTTTGCCTCTGCCTCCCTCTGTAAATTGCCACATCCTTTGTGCTGTGGTCCAGCTCTTTTTGTCCAGCTCCTCCAGCATCTCCACAGTACAAGCCAGCGGCAGACCAAGCTGGCATATCCAAGCCCCAGGTCTAATAAATTTCTGGGAGAGGGGACTTCCGTGGTGGCGCAGTGGTTGGGAGTCTACCTGCCAGTGCAGGGGACACGGGTTCGCTCCCTGGTCCGGGAGGATCCCGCATGCCTCGGAGCAACTAAGCCCGTGCGCCACAACTACTGAGCCTGTGTGCCTGGAGCCTGTGCTCCGCAACGAGAGAGGCCACTGCAGTGAGGCCCGTGCACCACAACAAGGAGTGGCCCCCGCTCGCATCAACTAGAGAAACACTGTGTGCAGCAATGAAGACCCAACGCAGCCAAAAATAAATAAATAAAGTATAAATAAATTTAAAAAAACAAAAAAACACCCCCAAACCCCAAATAACTTAAAAAAAAATTCCTGGGAGAGGAGGCTACTGGACCAGCAGGTGCCCATACCCAATAATCTAGATGGCAAAGAGGCAGGGTCAGTCTCCTAGGGTGATTCCCTCTGGATGGAGGGGAAGGGACAGGTCCCAGAAGAAGGTAGGTGTAGAACACGTCCGTTCAGACTGTTGAAAGTTGAAATGTATTAAGTAGATCTTAAATGTTCTCCCCTCCCCCATCCTTTTATTAACACATCCACCCTCCCGACTATATAGTCATGGTTTTTCCTTGCCCCGTCATTCAAGAAACTGGTCCCAATCACTGTCCTCCACAGGAATTTTTAAACTGGATCTGGGAGAGAGGGGCCCTTTTTCTCCTTTCGTTAGGAAGTGAGGCCATGCATGGCCATGCTAGTAGCCATGTCCCCTCCCAGGTCTCATGAAGAGTTGAGCCTGAAAAAAATGGAGCCAACACACAGGGAGACGAGGAGATGAGAAACCAAAAATTCTGATGGCATTTGTGTCCCTGGTTCCCGCCAGTCCTGAAAGCAGCCCAGCCCTACTTTCCCAGTCTGGTTACGTGAGCTAATACATTCCTGTGTTTCACTAAAGCTGGTTTACTCTGGGTTTTTATTTTCTCTTGCCACCCAAGAAACCTGATTTTTTGTTTGTTGGTTTGTTTGTTTTGGCCACGCCGTGCAGCTTGCAGGATCTTCATCCCCAGACCAGGGATTGAACCCGTGTCCTCTGCAGTGTAAGAGCAGAGTCCTAAACACTGGACTGCCAGGGAATTCCCAAGAATCCTGATTAAGATAGCAGACCAGCCCAAGAAAACACGAGGGCTGGGCAGACACAATGGTAGTGTCCCCACAGGTGGTCACTAAGGCTGGGTTTTCCACTTTAAAATCTTGACAAAAGGGAGGAAGGTCAACCCACTCTTCTCACCATGGATGTTTTGTATTCATCAGCAATCCATTTCCAAATTTTGGGGGAAAAGTTTCTGGATCTGAGATCTCATGAATGTCTAAGTGAAGCTCTGTTCTAAATAATAGTGTCTGCTGGTCAGAGAAAACTTTAACAACCTCAAAGTGATTAGAGTCAGCCTGGGGATATTAGAAAATACTGTTGCCATATATTAGAACTGTATTGTCATTTCCCCCTCAACAGAAAGTGAAGCGACACTATTTCGAACAGCACTGTTTCAATGACTCATGAGATATTAATAGTTTTTCAGAGTGTTTAACCACCACTGCATCCTCATGCAGTAGAACCACGTAGAAAGCACACAGCAGTGGAATAGTATTTTGATTAAATAACTAACTAAATAAATATTGCATATCATGAGATGGGGTTCCTCGTTGAGGCATCAAGTTGACTTTCTGTCTTTAAAAAGGCCAACAATTGGAGCAGCAGTGTGTTGAACTTGCTCTGCAAATCCGGATGCCCAGACAATTTGCTTTTGGTAGCCTGATCCCCAAATAAGGAGGGGCCAGCCAGGGATGCAGCATCCTGCAGAGACGGGGCTCAGGGCTGGCCACTCTGTGTGACTGCACACACTTTCCAGTTTTTGGTTCTGAACCTCTTCTTTCCAATAAGGACATTTTTCTATGCCAGATCATACACCAGACCTCAGTCTCTTAAGCTTCCGCACAACCAAAGGTTCCTTGCATAGCTCCCTTAATTTTGTCAGAGGGTTTGCTGGATCAATGGCTTCTCCAGTTGCCTGGGTAATCCCAGCACAGCCCTCGTTCTCCTGGAGGTGTGGGGCAGTCCAGTCCAGGCAGAATTGTCTGGCCATGAAGTACATCTAGGAAACCGTTCAAATGGCCTTCCCGACAGGTTCATGTGATCCGGTCCAGCCCTTACATAGTCTGCATTGAGGTGGAGAGTCAGGGGTGTCCTCTCTGGTCTTTCCAACATAGCCCTGCGATTCCCGTGGGCCTGGGCCTTGCCCTAGACCTTGGGGCTGCGCCGCGTGATCACACCTTGGGGGCAGAGTGGCCCTCACCCTCCCTGCCTCTCCCTTCCACAACCTATCCCCCTACCTCTCTCTCTCCCTCCCTCTAGTTTTCTTAGCTCTCTTTCCGTCTTTTCCCTCAAGGCCCCATCTCTTTGGTGTCCAATATGAGCTCCACCCCTGTGATGGTTTTGTTTGTCAGCTGCTCTGCGCTCCACACATTTCCTGTCAGTCAGGGGGGCGTGTGTGTGTGTGTTGGGGGGGGTGTTGCAGGCAAGAGTGAATGACCCTCTGGTCTGGCTAGGAAGGGGGGTGGTAGGGATGGATCTAAAAGACAGTCAGACCTTTGATTCTTGCTAGAGCCTCTCCAGTGCCTTATTAAACCGTAAGATTATTGGGACTTCCCTGGCGGTCCAGTGGTTAGAACTCTGCATTTCTACTGCAGAGGGCAGAGGTTCGATCCCTGGTCGGGGAACTAAGATCCCGCATGCCGAACGTCGTGGCCAAAAGGAAAAAAAACCTGTAAGATTATTTTTCTCCTCTCAGGTCTTGACTTGTGTTACAGAAGCCCTGCCCCCACCCCACACCCATTACTGTAACCTTAAAAGTTACCTGCTTCAGGAGGTGAGGAGTGGACAGGAGGAAAAGGAAAACACTCATTCTCTCATGCAAGCAAGAATTAAAGTAAGATGCAGTAAGTCCGAGTGTCAGTGGACTAATTTACAAGGGGATTTAGAATGACAAGCAGCCTTAAGTCAGCATTCTTGTGTCAGCAGTACTCCCCCACTTGTGGAAGTTAGGAGGATTTCAGCTGCAAACAACTGAAACCTTAACTTGTAATTTAAACCAAGGGGGGTCAGCAAAATATGGCAGGTGGGCCAGATCCAGACTATTTGATTTTGTGAGGCCTTCAGGCTAAGGAGAGGTTTTGCATTCTTAAAATAAAGAAGGGCCTGTGTGTTGGCCTTGAACTTATGCCCTTCAGATCTCCTACTGGGGAATCAAAATTGACTGACAGCCCCTGTGCTGCTCTCTGAATCCACCGCTGCAATAAAACCATGTCCACATTTCTGATGGAGCCTCAACCAGGGACCAAACGCAGCAGGGGAACTAAGGCAAGGTCACTACGGAGACATGTGAGACTCCTCTGACTGACTTTGCCTCAAGGACACTGTTATGGACTAAATCTTTTGTCCTCCCAAAATTCATGCATTGAAGCCCTAACCCCCAGTGTGCTGGTATTAGGAGGTGGGACCTTTGGGGGGTGATTAAGTCAGGAGGGTGGAGCCCCCATGAATGGGATTAATGCCCTCCTAAGAAGAGATACCTGAGAGATGATCTCTCTCTGCTGGGCTGTCTGCAAACCAGGAAGAGGGCTCTCACCAGACATAGAATCTTTTGGCACATAGATCTTGGACTTCCTGGCCTCCAGACTGTGAAGAATAAATATCTGTTATTTAGCTCCCAGTCTGTGGTATCTTGTTAAAGAGGCCAGAGCTGATTAAGACAGATGCCCTATCAGCCCTGCTGAAACTTTGCTAGAACTCACTGCAGGCTGAGGGCCTTCCTTCCCAACGTCCCTTCCTCCCTCTCTCCTTCCCAGGGTCTGGCCTGCACATGGTCTGACAGCTCTCCTAGCCTCATCCAGAGACCCCCATTCCTCCATCTCCCCTCCCAGGAGTCTCCCTCAGTAAATCTGTCACATCTAATCCTGCCTTGGCATGTGCTTGTCAGGGAACCAGAGGTTGTGATGAAACCCAAGTACCAGGAGAGGGTGGGAGAAGGAGGAGCTGCCAGCTCTGCTATAGACATTTTGGGGGTCCTGACCCCCCCAAGTCTAATTGCTTTCCCTCTAATAACATCATGGGTCTGGGTGCCTATGTTTCCACCACGGGACTGGACCTATCTGACCCATCGCTCTTTGGAGCAGCTGTGGACATGCAAGATGGGCCAGATTCCTCTTCCAGGGGTCCAGGCATGGGGAGCTGGACTTCAGGGTTCGAGCAGCTACGTGGAGCCAAGGCAAAGCCAGGGAGACCAGGAAGGAGAGGGGAGCAAGGAAAGTGGGCAGAGGAAACGTCTGGGGAAGACCAGGGCCAGGGAGGAGCCCCGCTCCCCACGCCACCATATGCCTGAGCCTGCATATGTCATCGGCACTCCCTGGCCTCTCCCATTGCTCCATCTCCACCTGTAGCTCGTTTCTCTTCCTTGTAAGCAGAGATCCTTGACTACAACGGAAATTCAGAATTCGACAGCTGGAAAGCCCCTTAAACATAATTTTATGGCAGAGGCTCAAAGCAGGGAATTCCCTCCTGGTCCTGTCTGCCTTTGCCAGGATCTGAGGGAATGAACCAAGCGCTGCTGCAGGTCCTGGGTCTGGAGTAAGGGGGCTCCTAGCAGGGGGAAGACGGCCTTGCTGTGTCCTTTCTCAGGCCTGGATTCATGACTGGGGAGGTGACAGCCCCTCATGCTGCAATGTGGGGGGCCTGCCTGCCCTCTCTGCCAGACCTCAGGTGACTTCTCACACGAGGGCCATGAAGGCAGGTCTCCTGTGGTGGGGTGGGGGTGAATGGAATCTTCTCCGCTCCTCCCCAGCAATCCTGCATTCCCATCTGCTGTGATTTCACAGCATCTCCAAGGTCGATGGGTGGGAATTTGCTTCATCTTTAGATAACTAAATAGCCCATTTCTATTAATTTTTCCAAAGTAAATGAAGTCTGGGTAAATACTTTCACGGAGTAATCTGGGAACACCTCTGCAGCACAGGCTCCGCCTTCAGAAACTGGGAACTGCCAACAACCTTTTAAGCAGCTTTTCCGCTAAAAATTTAAAAAACAAAAACTTGGGACTTCCCTGGCAGTCCAGTGGTTAAGACTCCGCGCTTCCACTGCAGGGGTCTCAGGTTCGATCCCTGGTCAGGGAACTAAGATTCCACATGCCGCACTGCGTGGCCAAAAGATAAAGAAAAAAAAAAAAAAAAAAAAGCCCTCAAATCCCATTTTGGGTGAGCACTTGTTTTATGGGCTGAAGCTTTTTTTTTTTTTTTTTTATAGCAAAGACTTTTATATTTAGAATTAACCAGCTGGACTCAGTTCAGATGATCCCAATTTTGTTGGCAACACCTAAAGCATCATAGTCAGGAGCCAGTCAAACATATACCTTCTTCTAACCGTGAGGCCTGATCAGGGTGTTGACCTTAGCCATGTGGATGTCATAGAGCTTTTTCACAGCCTGTTTAATTTGGTGCTTGTTGGCCTTGACATCCACAATGAACACCAATGCGTTGTTGTCTTCTATTTTCTTCATGGCTGACTCTGTGGTGAGGGGAACATGATGACGGCATAGTGGTCAAGCTTGTTTCTCCTAGGGGTGCTCTTCAGAGGATATTCGGGCTACCTCCTGAGCCGCAGTGTTTAAGGCTGTCAGAAGGTGGGTGATGCCCGGATCTCCATTTTTTTTTCAATAAATTTATTTATTTATTAATTTTTTATGGCTGCTTTGGGTCTTCTTTGCCGCGTGTGGATTTTCTCTAGTTGCGGTGAGTGGGGGCTACTCTTTGTTGTGTGGTGTGCGGGCTTCTCATTGCAGTGGCTTCTCTTGTTGTGGAGCACAGGCTCTAGGAGCGTGGGCTTCAGTAGTTGTGGCTCGTGGGCTCAGTAGTTGTGGCTCGCGGGCTCTAGAGTGCAGGCTCAGTAGTTGTGGCGCACGGGCTTAGTTGCTCCGTGGCATGTGGGATCTTCCCGGACCAGGGCTCGAACCCATGTCCCCTGCATTGGCAGGCAGATTCTTAACCACTGTGCCACCAGGGAAGTCCCCAGAGAATTTTTTTTTCTCATTAATTTTCACTTTATTCGTTTGAAATTTGTGATCATATCCGTAAGACATAGGAGTCCTTTTTGCTGAGGCTACAAAACGAACACATCCTGTCTATTGATTCATGTTTTTTTTCTTTTTTTAAAATTAATTTTAATTGGAGTATAGTTGCTTTTCAATATTGTGTTAGTTTCTACTGTACAGCAAAGTGGATCAGCTATACGTATACATACATCCCCCCTTTTCTGGATTTCCTTCCCATTTAGGTCACCACAGAGCACTGAGTAGAGTTCCCTGAGCTATACAGTAGGCTCTCATTAGTTATCTATTTTATACATAGTATCAGTAGTGTATATATGTCAATCCCAATCTCCCAATTCATCGCACCCCTGCCCCTTTCCACAGAGAATTTTTTAAATTGTTGTTTTGAATTCTGAATTTCTCAATTTAAAAAATAAAATTTATTAACATGGCTCCAAGTTAATAAGAGGCATGCACAGGGGAAGGTTTTGGAACTACTGGAAACGATTCAACAGTCAGAAGCACATGGAAGCAGGAAATACAACTATGAAACTAAATACCAGTGGTCTATTTGTTGGGCCACAGGGTAAATGTGACAAAAGTTGTCCTCGCACATACACACACATACACATACAATGTTTTCTGAAGTCTGTCTCTGCGTATTTGACATTTGCATCCCAGGTGGGATGATTTGCATATTTTGATGCTGGGTTCAGATCTATTATCCAACTCATGGGCAAAGTCAAGTTAAACGTAGAAAATGCGTACGTGACGTTTCAGCCTGAGTTAACACAACGTATTTTTGACAGAGTAAATGACCTTTCATCACACAATTATGTGGGGATTTGTAAAATGTCTTAGGGACCTGAAAACACACTTATTATCAGAAGTACATTTTACTGACAGGTTTGTTAAAGAAAATTTGTCCTAGTGATAGAAAGTTAAACCAAAGAGAAATTTTGAG
>NW_021146349.1:0-13613 GCF_002837175.3 Physeter macrocephalus
GCTACATCACTCTAATCTCTGCCTTCGACTTCACATGGCCTTTTCCTTTTCTCCCTGTGCATCTAAGGATGCTTGTCATTGGATTTAGGTCCCACCTGGGTAATCCAGGGTGCTCTCATCTCAAGATCCTTAATTATGGTGACAGACACCCTTTTTCCAATTAAGGTCACATTCATAGGCTCTGGGGATTAGGATGTGGACATCTTTTTGAGGAATATCATTCAACCACTCCAGTGAATGAACACCTGGCTTCCTTGCCCCTTGGGGACACTTCTCAGGTGTGTGCTACATAGCTTCGTAGAGAGTTCTGACTGGGGTTGAGCTCCACCTGCCCAGTGACCAACCTGCTCATTAGTGCGGACTTTACTGTCTTCACTCCCCTGTCTCCACTCCCCCGCTCCTTCACTGTGTTTCCTTGGATCACCTCCCGAATTGACTGCCTGCACCCAAATCCTTGTCTCTGGGTCTGCTTTTGGGGAAACCCAAATTAAGACATAGCCCCTCACTTCTAAGGCCCTTGCAAGCAGCTGGAAATCACATCTCCACTGGTTCCCAGGTATGGTTTGTGCAGGGCCATCTTGTGCTTCCCATTCCAGATTGATCTTTCTCTCAGGTACTCCCTGGTTGGTCCTCCGGTCTTCCTGGTCTGTCCTCTCCCCCATCACATTGCCTTTGTGATTCTACAGCCTCATCTCTATCGCCTGGAGACCCTCTGCTGACGTGCAGCCTCAGCATAGGGGAAGTAATTGCAAAGGAACCTGCTGCCTTAGCTGGTGGAGAAAGAATCACAGTCAGCATGTGGCTTAATTGAATTAAAGAAAAAGAGTCCTGCTCCACCTCCCCAGTAACTCATCGCCCTTGACAGGGTGCAGGTAGAGCTCATCGCAGAAGCAAGAGTCAAGGCCAAGAAGCAAGAGTCAAGGCTGCAGGCTTGGCTCTAGGAAGCTTCTGACTCTGACAGGGGAGGAGCTGAGTGCTTGGGCCCCTGCCCAGAGCTCAGAGGCATAAGCAGTCTCCCGACCTAGGGGTGGAGAAAGGAGGGTGTTTTGTGGATGAGGAGACAAGGGCTTTGGCTCTGAGATGTAGAGCATGACCCAGGAGGAAGGTCTGACCGAGACAATCCTGTGCTTGGGGCCAGCAGGTCAAGAGAGCTGGAAAAGACCGGGCAGAGGTGGTGAGGAGGTGCACTCACTCCTCCCAGGGAGAAGTTGACCATCCGATAGGTCATAGTCAAGGACAGTAATTGGGTCTTGGGGGCTGTGGGCAAGGCTGCAGTGGGCTATGCCTGTCAACCACTCCTTCTTTCCTGAGGAGGCGCTCTCAGGCCAGCACGCCCTTCCTGCCAGCTGCTGCAACGAGCCTTAAGGGAGGTACGGGCTCCACTGGTCATGAGTCCAAGCTCTGTGCTCCAGCCTCGGGTCCTTGGATTTCTTGCTGCGTGGACTGGGCGTGGGCCCAGCTCGTCACAGGAGAACATGGCATTTCCTGTTCAACTCTATGTCAACTCTGTGTATTTCAACTCTATGAATTGACTCTCAATCATGTGAGTGCTGTGCATTCATACTTCCTAGGCTGTCTTCCAGTTGCTTCTGTAGGAAGCTCCCTCCTCTGTCACACCCTAGAAGGCTTGTGATTCGCTGGGACACTTTCTCTCCATACGGTTTGAGAGGTAAAATGAACCAGATTAGACACAATCTTGACCCAAGGCTGAGGAAGTTAAGAGCTATGGACTCCATTCAGGGGGTGCCTGGGATTCATGGAAGGTTATTGAGCTGAGGGAGCAGACAGTCAGAGTTGAGCTTTGATAAGTGAAAGAAGAGACACATGTGCACAGGACCTGATGGGGGGACAGGGTCTTAATATATTGGAAGCTGACTGTTTGATCTGAAGGCCTTTATGTGTACTGTCCCTCTGCCTAGAACAGAGAGATATTTGTCCCAGTTTAAATATCACTCCTCATGAGTTCTTCCTTCTCATTTAAATGTGTTTTCCTCATTACACCCTCTTATAGCTTCCTCTGGTTTTCTTTCACAGCGTTTACTACAATTTTGAAAGTTTTGTTTTCCTAATCAGACCTTAAACTCTTTGGGGGCAGGATCCATGTTTTATTCATTTCTGTATGATGCCAAAGAAAAGTTGCACTGGACAGAGTTAAACAGGCGAGGAGGACTTTATTGAAGACTATTGCAACAGGAGAGAGATTGAACTCAACTACACTGAAACAAAATGCAGGAGAGTTTTTAAGCCCTGGGGTAGGGTAACAGAAAAATAGTAGAGGCCATTGGTCTATGTGATTAGGCCACCTGTGTCTGCTAATTGGTGCTTATCAAAGAGAAGCTCTTACCTTCCTGCACAGACTGGGAAACAGGGGCACTGTTTTCCTTGATGACTACATTTCTAAGGGACATTTCTGGGTTGTTAAACTGGTAAGAGGCTGGGAGAAGATTTACGTCTCAAGCAGGGCAGAGAAAGAATTTACAAGGACAAGTTTTCTAAAGTAACTGCTCTAAGGAAAGAGAGTTCAGTGACATAGAGTCAGGAAAAAACTGTCTTAAAGTTTGGTCAAGCTGAGAGGAATACCAAGGCCGCCTTGGGAAATGACCTCCCCCTCTATGCTACATTCCTTCCCTACAGGGACAGGCAAAGAACACAGCAAATAATAGGTGCGTTTAATTAAAAAACTTTTTTTTTTTGGCTACACTGTGTGGCTTGCAGGATCTTGGTTTTTCTTTTTTTTTTTTTTTTTTGTGGTACGCGGGCCTCTCACTGTTGTGGCCTCTCCTGTTGCGGAGCACAGGCTCCGGACGCGCAGGCTCAGTGGCCATGGCTCACGGGCCCAGCCGCTCCGCGGCATGTGGGATCTTCCCGGACTAGGGCACGAACCCGTGTCCCCTGCATCAGCAGGCGGACTCTCAACCACTGCGCCACCAGGGAAGCCCAGGATCTTGGTTTTATTTATTTGTTTTTTATTTTTATCTGTTTGGCTGCACCGTGAGGCCTGTAGGATCTTAGTTCCCCGACCAGGGATCGAACCTGGGCCCTGGCAGTGAAAGTGCCAAGTCCTAACCACTGGACTGCCAGGGAATTCTTGGTGTTTCATTTAAAATGAACATTTGTATGTCTATTTGGTTAATCTCCATTTCCCTCTCTAGATGGTAAGCTGCATGAGGGCAGGGATCATGCCTGTCTTGTTCGTTAGTATAAACCCAGCACCATCCACTTGCTTCTCATAGGTGCTCACTAAGTGCTTGCAGAGAGAATGAATGAATGGATGGATGGAGGAAGAGACAGAAGCACCAAGGATAACTTCCAGCTTTTCAGCGTGGGAGCAAGAAGGTAATGGGGCCAGTAGTGGCTGACCTGCGGAAGTGACAATGATGGGCCGAGGGCAGAGCAAACAGTCATGTGATCCCAGGCTGTCCTGCTGACTTTGCCTGGAGTAGGGGACTAACAGTGTTTGGTGTCTGAGATGGAGAAGATTAAGGCAGCGCAGCTGAGCCTGGCGAGGTGGTAACATGTGCAGATTTCACCTCTCACTTGCCCTCAGTTTGATTCCTAACAAGGGACAACAACGATCCTGGGGGAAGAGACAATGTTTGCTCTTTTGAGTTTATTTAGAAGATAGAGCTGCCTCATCAGCTCCTTTGTCAGCAGCATTCACTGAATAGTTTTATCAAGCGCCTGAGGGTGATTTGTTCCGGCTCTGGAGTAATTGTCCAATCAACCGCAGGTCCCGGGGGAGGGTGGTTTGAAGGAAACTTCCCGAACATTTGAACATTTGTGATTAAGACTAGATGGCTTCATTGATGAACAAACATTCTTTGAGCACCTACTGTGTGTTGGGTCCTGTGTCAGGCCTGTGGGAGGTGGAGGGGAGTTCTTGCTGTAAAGAACCTGTGGATGGTTAAAGGGGATAAATAGAACTATCCTTAATCTCATGCTCATCTCAAGTGTTCCAATGAGAGCCCCAAGGAGGAAAGGCTTCTTACTAATGGAAGAGGCTTTGGAGTAGGGTCTGGGAGGATGATGGGTAGGACTGGGGTGGAGATGAGGAGTTGGCACTGACAGACATTCAAAGTCAGTGACAAAGATTCTTTCCTTGACCAAACACTAGCCAGCCTCCTCTGAGCCCTCTTCTTGGTAGGACTCAACTTTGGCCTATAAAGACTTTAGCAAACAGTAACATAGCGTCTAACAGCTCAAGCCTGCATCCCTAGTAATGACCCTCGCCCCCTCGAAGTTCCTACCCGAGAAAACTCAAGGCTGCCAAATGAATTAATTCACTGTTCCAGCCAACACCTGAAGGTAGGGCCCACTCTCCGTCTCTGTGGGAGGGTAGGAGCTTAACTTCGATAGGTGCCAGTTAGCAAACCCAGATGGGTTTCACATGGACCAAACACCCCTTCCCACTTTTTGTAATTTTTCACTTTCCTGACTGTGTTCAAGCCCCTGCCACTCCTCCTCCCTCCTCCCTCATTCTTCCTTGAAAATGCCCAGTCACCTCTGCACACAACAGAATGGAGCTCAGCACTTTCCCCTACTGTCAGTGGTCACTAAATCTGTTCTCACTGCTTTAGCTAAATGTCTGGTTGTGTCCATCTTTGACAAAAGGTCTCCACGAAGAAATAAAAGCAGAAAACTGGTGCACACAGTTTTCAAAAAGAGACCCTTTTTTTTTTAACATCGTTATTGGAGTATAATTGCTTTACAATGGTGTGTTAGTTTCTGCTTTACAACAAAGTGAATCAGTTATAACTATACATATGTTCCCATATCTCTTCCCTCTTGCGTCTCCTTCCGTTTTGTTTTCAATCCAGCAGGGGAAATAGTGAGATATGGGAGTATAACTGTTTTACAATGGTGTGTTAGTTTCTGATTTACAACAAAGGAATCAGTTATAACTATACATATGTTCCCATATCTCTTCCCTCTTGCGTCTCCTTCCGTTTTGTTTTCAATCCAGCAGGGGAAATAGTGAGAGAAAGAGCTATGGAGAAAAGGGGGAGCTGGATCATGCAGGGCCTTGGAGGCTCAAGCAAAGAGCTGGGGGTTTTGGCCTAAGTGCCACAAGAAGTGGAATATTTTAAGTGCAGAAATCAGAGGGTCAGAACAGTGCCCAACACAAAGTAAGCATTCACTAAGTGTTCAGTGTTGCTGTTATCACTTGGAGTTCCGAAAAATGACTTGTGTGGTGGTGGTATTGAGAGAGGGTTGTGGGGAGCCAAGGTGGACATGGGACAGTAGTTTGGAGGCCACAGCAATGGCTGAGGCCAGAGGTGGCGGTGGTCTTGTCTGGCTCAGTGGTTATGGGGATGGAGAGAAGCGATTGAATCGAGGAGAGATTTAGGAGATCAAACTGGCATGACTTGGTGAATGGCTGGAAGTGGTGGGGGCAGGGGAGGGAAAGGAATAAACTGAGGATGATGTCCAGGTTTCTGGCTTGTGAGAGTGCGTGGGTGACGGAGCTGTTCCCAGGTGTATGTGGGCCAGATGGGGAGATCACTTTTTCAGGTTGAATTAAAGAGCACATGGGATGGCAGTGTGCTGTTTGGTATATGGGGCTGGAGCTCTGGAGAGCCAGCCTTCAGGGAACGGGGACTATTTTTATTCCCACATTATACTTGATTTGATCCTGAGCTTTAGGCACAGCCCTGAGAACCTGGCATGTGTGTGACTTAGTTCAAGTTGTAGAGGAGGAAAAATTCTCCTCTATCCTCTTAGGTTCTCCAGCTGGACCTAAGAATTAAACTGACATAAGATGGATTAATAGGAGAAAAGCGAACAAGTTTAATTACATTTTTACATGTATACGGGACAAGAGAATGAAGACCTGACGAAGTGACCAGAGCAGAAACTTTTATACCTTTTAGACAAAGAAATGATAAGTTTGGATTTCCCTGGTGGTCCAGTGGTTACGACTCTGCGCTTCCACTGCAGGGGGGCGCAAGTTTGATCCCTGGTCAGGGAACTAAGATCCCACATGCTGTGTGGCGAAGCTAAAAAAAAAAAAAAAAAAAGACAAGTTTGTGAAGAAATGACAAGACAAAGGGCAGTAAATTGGGGGGAAATAACTAAGAGATATAGTGGAAGCGGGACTAGCGGAAGATAGGATTATTTTAGCAAGCTTGTTTGTACAGACCCCTTTCAGTGTCTGTTCCAAATCTGTGGTGATGAAGATATCCTTGTCTTCCTGGTACAGAGAGGTGCCTTTCTCATGGGAAGTTTTATGGCCTGTTTTTAGGTAGAAAAGGGGAGGTCAGAGAACCCTTCCCGCATCTGCAGTTTCTCCAGTGCCTTCAGCTCAAAAGAATCATCATGCCCATGTGGCATATTTTAGGGTGACATGTCCTGAACTCCTTCAGAGTTCTCCTGGACTCCAAAACAAAATTCAAGTGAAGGGACTTTATTTGGGAAGTGGAGGTCACACCAGTGGGGAAGTGAAACAGGGAAGGAAAGGAGGCAGCAAAGTGTGTGTGGGGAATCACAGGTCTCAGAATGACCCCACACAAGAGGTGAGGGAGCTGGGGTATTGATACACTACAGTTCCTGGAGCAAGAACCCTTACACACAGAGATACAGATACGAAGGTGGAAGCTGCTCGGGCACAGTGAAATGTCTGAGGGGTATAACAGGACATGGACAGGATTGGCTACAAAGTCTAATGATGCAGTTTGTATAAACATGGAGACTTTTATCTCACACTAGATGAAACTGGTCCTCTGATTAGTTTTATGTCATATTGGCAAGTTAACTTCAACCTTCAAATAAAACCTAGTTGAGATTGGAGTAAATTATGTTTGTAGCACAGGGGGGTGGGATACAATTGTAACCAACCTGTGAACTAATAGTTCCACATCTCATCACTTGGGGTTCATTAGTTTGCTAGAAATGAACATTTATTGAGCATGTACTATGTGCCAGGCTTCATGCTGAATAGGTTAGGTATAGATATATTATCTCATTTAATCTTTATAATGAAAAACCCTGTGAGATAGGTATGGTTAAACCCATTTTATAGATGAGGAGGGACTCAGTGTTGTTGTCTGTTTTTTTTTTTTTTGGCTTCGCCGCACGGCACGTGGGATCTTAGTTCCCTGACCAGGGATCGAACCCGTGCCCCCCTGCAGTGGAAGTGTGGAGTCTTAACAACTGGACCACCAGGGAAGTCCTGGGACTCAGTGGTTTGCTCTTGTTGCAACAGTGTGCAGTTGGCAGAACCAAGTTTCCACCCCCTTTTTTTTTCCTCGACCTTTTGCTGCCGCTTGGCAGTTAGAGATTACAAGAGCAATCTTAGCTCAAGCATTTAACTTATATTTGCATTCAGTATTTATTGAAGTTCCCAGGCTCATCCAGTACTAACTGTCGGGGCTTAATAAGTTCTCAATAATAATGATTTCCCCCTGGATGAGTATAGATGCTTCTGTCAGCTGAGGCTGATTTCCACCTAATTTGCAGGGAATTTGTGTCGCACAATGATGAGCTAAATATTTATGCAGGGAGGATGTATGTACAAATCACATTTCCATAAGAAACACAAGGCAAATGAGAGTTTCCCACAAAAAAAAGTTTATTGCTGGGAAAAGATGCTTTAGAGGATCCAACATTAGCCAGCATTAACCAGCATTATCCAAGAGTTAGCCATATTTAGGCAATTTTAACATTTATGCCAGAGAAGTGTCTTTATTAAGAATTGCCAAGGATTACTAAAGGAGAAATCATGTTTGCTCCTCAGGGTGGAGGGAAAACACCTGGGAATATAGAATAGCTTTTTCTCCAAATGATCGAACCATCTTCATGGATGACCCTGGGCAAGTTACTGCCTGTCTCTCTGAGCCTCAGTTTCTCAAGCTGTCATCTACTGGATAGGATTGGCTGTTCCTTAAGGCCCTGCCCACTCCGTTTTGTAATTCTGTGCGCTACAACTGTGCCTCTGTCTTTTTATGTCCACTGAGGACAGGCTGTTAACCTTGGACTACCAGCCTTCCTACTGAGGGAAAGGAGTCAACATTTCGGCTACTTATTGTGTGTCAGGCACCCTCTAGGAACTTTATGTCAATGAACTCATTACTCCTCATAGCAGCTCAATGGCATAGGTTTTATTTCCATTGTATAGCTAAAAACGAATAAGTTGCAAGTTTAGGAGCAGCTGCTACTTTGGGGGCCATGCTCCAGTCCTCCCCACCCACGTCTGAGTAAGTTCAACAGAAAGGTTTTTAAAGGTAAGCGTTTTTACTCGGGGCTGTCTACCAAACGGGTACTAAGGAGCAAAGAGCATAGGACTTGGGGCTGTACAGACCTGAGTTCAAGTTCTGCCTCCTCCAGGCACTAGCTGAATGCCCGGGTGAGTCACATCACCTCTCCCAGTCCTGTTTCCTCATCGGCACACTTACCTTATGAGCTCTATAGAGCAGGGCTGTTGTGTGGATTCCAAGAGAAACCCTCCAGCTCTTTGAAACCAAGCTGAATAGGTTGGTCATTCTACGTTTCCCTCTAAGGGTCATCTCAGATGGCCCTGCTCACTGCCGCTCCGATGCAAGAAGCAGCTCTGGATGTGGCCCTGGCTTCCTCCCCATGCTTGCTCTCTTGAACACCTTCGCCTGACCCACCCAAGCCCTGGCCCTGCCTGACTTCTGCCTATGTGCATGCGCCGTATGGCTGGAGATACTGGTCCAAGCCCCAGCAACACTAGGTTCTACCTATGTGACCTGAAGTCACTCATCTGATTTCTCTGAGACTCTGTTTCTCTTCTGTAAAATGGGGATCATTTTACAGACTTTGTTCAAGACTTTGTAGTTGGTTAAACATCATGATGTTGAAATTAACTGCATGCATGTGTTCTGTCCTCACCCCAGGGAATGACCTCAGTCCTCCTGAATGAATTCTTTTTTTTTTTTTTTTTTTTTTTTTTTTTTGTGGTATGTGGGCCTCCCTCTGCCGCGGCCTCTCCCGTTGCGGAGTACAGGCTCCGGACGCGCAGGCCCAGCGGCCATGGCTCACGGGCCCAGCCGCCCCGCGGCACGCGGGATCCCCCCAGACCGGGGCGCGAACCCAGTTCCCCTGCATCGGCAGGCGGACGCGCAACCACTGCGCCACCAGGGAAGCCCTGAATTCTTTTTTTTAAAAAAATTCAAATATAGTTGATTTACAATATTGTGTTAGTTTCAGGTGTACAGCAAAGTGATTCAGATATATATATATTTTTTTCAGATTCTTTCCCATTATAGGTTATTACAAGATATTGAATATAGTTCCCTGTGCTATATAGTAGGTCCTTGTTTATTTTATGCATAGTAGTGTGTATCTGTTAATCCCATACTCTTAATTTATCTCCCCCTTTCCCCTTTGGGAACCCTAAGTTTTCTATCTCTGTGAGTCTGCTTGTGTTTTGTAAATAAACCCCTTTGTATTACTGAATGAATTCTTTTGCAGCCTTAAGAGTCCCTGGATTAAAGAGTCCCTCCTGCTTTGTTACAGAGGGACATATGAACCAGCTTGTCCATTGCTGTCAAGATTTAGGTGCCTTGAATGAGCAAATGAGTGAGCAACCTCCCTCCCTCAGATGTTGCTTTAAGACTAATTTCTGCCTGGCTGAGACAGATTTTCATATAGATGTAATCTCATTTAATGTTTTCAAACCCCTGTATCCAGGCACAACCTGCTGAAGCCACAGAACCAGCAGGTGGCCGCACTGGGATCTGGAGCTAGATCCTCTGGCATCCTTTCTGCTGTGCCCACTGAAGCTCACAGTCTTAGCCTCTGCTTGGAATTCAGCTTTGCCCTCACCAAGACTCGCAGCCTGACTTTTAGCTTCACTTGCTTCTGAGGCTGTAACATGGCTTTGAAAGGGTATTTCAGGAAAATCAGAAAGCTGTAAAAAAATTTTTGAGGTCCAGGTTCATAGGGACTTCAGAAACTCTCTCTTAAATAACAGCTTTATTGAGATATAATTTGGAGACAATAAAATTCACCTTGAAAAAGAATAGTTTAGTGGTTTATAGCATATTTACAGAGTTGTTGTATAGCCATCACCACTCTCTAATTTTAGAACATTTTCATTACCTCCCAAAGAAACCCCATACCTATTAGCAGTCACCCCTCATACGTCCCTGGCAACCACTAATTTACTTTGTCTCTGTGAATCTGTCTATTCTGGGCATTTCATATGAATGGAATCGTACGCTATGTGGCCTTCTGTGACTGGCTTCTTTCACTCGTCATAATGTTTTCCAGGTTCATCCAAGTTGTTGCGTGTATTAGTATTTCATTCCTTTTATGGATGAATAATATTCCGTTGTATGGATATGCCACATGTTGTCTATTCATAAGTTGAGTTGATGGATGTTTGGGTTGTTTCCCTCTTTTTTGACTTTTATGAATATTGCTGCAGTGAACATTCAGGTACAGGTTTTTGTATGGACATATATTTTCAGTTCTCGGTATAGACTAAGGGTGGAACTGTTGGATCATATGGTAACTGTTTAACATTTTTTGTGGAACTGCCACACTATTTCCCAAAGTGGCTGCAACATTTAACAATCCCACCTCCAGAAACTCTGTTTTGGTGTTTGTTGATTGAAATAGGTTTTCAGATGCTGGCAATTTATTTGAGCTTCAAGCCCAGTTTGGTCCAAAGTCTCAGAGGAACACTCATTGCATTGCAGATCTGAGCATGGCCAGAAAAGACCTTCTATAGTCTACAGTGTTGCACCCTAAATATTCTGTAATAAAATTCAAAATATAGTACAGGCTTGGGTTTGAGTTCTTGAGTAAGAGTTATGACCTAGCACAGGAAGAACAGTTTAGAGCAGTGCCTATCTTGCTTTGAGTTCCTTTTGATGTGACACTGAGACAAGGATTTGAGTACAGGTTATTTCCTTGGGAGGTGATCCCAGGAAACACCTGTGAAGGAACAGAGGAAGTGAAAGAGAGAAGGGAAGGAAGCCGATAAGAGGGGGTTATATCAAGCAGGTCACAACTGTGGGCAACCAGAGCTCAACTCGGCTGGGGAACTCCGGGATCCAGTGTAGATCATGTCTTGAAGTTATCCCAATGTGGACACAGAGAAGCTGGAGCATTTATCTACCAATTCCTGGTCTGTCAGTTGGTTGAGGGCTGCTTCTGGGGTATGAGCTCCTTGGGGCTTCTGTTTTGCCCTGCACACTGGCCTAGCCTGCCCCCATACTCACAGGTGATGAGTTGCTAGGTTTGCCCTAAGCTGGCTTCAGTGTGTGGAGGTCCACGGGCAGAGAACCAACAGGATCAGCCATGGGGCCAGTCCAAATTGGGTATTTGAGTAACCCCATCTGGGGTCATCTCTATCTACGATAAAAAGCCTTGCTCAAAATGTCATGTAAGTCTGTCTTTGTTGACCTAAAGGAATCAAAATAGGAGAAATAAAATCTTTTCCTAAACACGTCCCAGAGGTAGGAAGCACAAAGCTTCCAGAACACAGGAAATAGCTGATAAATATATATTTTTAAAAATTCAAGTTGGAGGCTGTTCTTTAAGAAAGAAAAGAGTCGGACAATGGAAGGGCACTTGCTGAAGTAATCGGAGTAGAGAGGCGGGAATAGAGATGGAAATCAGAATCGGCCTTGAGACAAGTTAATAGGATAATCAAGGGCTAGGAATTGTACCAGTCCCCACCAGATCAGAACCACTGGGTTCCCCAGGTCCCCGAACACGTGTTTCTATTTAGGCCCATCAGAAGAAGGGACCTCTGTAGAAGCAGCTTCCAAATGCCACTGGAGACCAGAGTCACCTGGGGCACAGGAGAAAAACAGGGGTCTGGGGTCTCACTGCAGAATCTCCAAGGGTGGGGCCTGGGAATCTGTATTTTAACAAGTACCCCAGGGTGACTGTGAGTCAGATTTGGGGTTCTCCGAGAAGAATGCTGTAGATAAAGTTCCAGACTTTTTGGATATTGACAGGAAAATGTCAGAAATCGACAGATAACCTCCCGTGCTCCCTTCTCAGCCTTCCCCATGGCCCTATAGATTCCACTGGCTTGTGTTTGTCACTAGCCTGGCCTTTTGTTCCCCACCCTCCCACCCCCATTAAAGTATCTGGCAGGAAGGTTTGTTGGGGTTGGATTTTCATCCCTGGAAACTGGGAGTCTTAGACACGCGTGGTCCTCTCTCTAAAGCATGGCCTCAAACAAACAAACAATCCAAGAGACAGAGTCTAGGCAGCTGAAAAGGATTCAAGAGGAGTTGCTTTAGCTGGAGTCTCTCTAAACACACGAAAGGCTTTACATTTTCTCCTCACTCCCCATTGAACTTTTCTTAGTCAGCGTTATAGCTAAAGATGTCTTCCCCAATTCATGTTGAAGTCCTATCCCCCAGTACCTCAGAAAGTGACCTTACTTGGGACAGGGTCCTGACAGAGGTAATCCAGTTAAAGTAAGGTCATTAAGGTGGGCTGTAATCCAGTATAACTGGTGTCCTTTTTAAAAGGGGAAATTTGGAGACAGACATGCCTTACAGGGAACAAGCCATGTGAACATGAAGACAGTTGTTTACAAGCCAAGGAGAGAGGCCCCAGAAGAAACCAACCCCACCTCGATTTTGGACTTCCAGCCTCCAGAACTGTGAGATGGTAACATTGTGTTGTTTGAAGCACCTGCTCTGTGGTACTTTATTCCCTAGCAAACTCACATAGTCAGCTTCCTTGCCAGTGGAGCCTACCTCCCAAATTTCTTTCAGTCTATCTTTTCCCTCTACCTTCATGGCCTTCACTGTAACATAAAGCTGTACCATCTCCCTGGACTCCTGCTTTACTGAACCAGGTTTGTTTGCCTGGCACCCAGCAAGCCTCAGCATTTGCTGAAATGCTGAGGTTTGCAGCAGAGAAAGGGTTTATTCATGAGACAGCCTAGCGAGGAGATGGGCGAACAAGTCTCAGATCCACTTCCCCGAAGGCGAGGGGCTCAGGATAATTATAGGATAGAGGAGCAGGGTGATCTGAGGCGTGGGGAAAGGGGATGGGAGACAGGAAAAGGTGAAGTAATCAATGTTCTGTATAGGTGTAGCTGAGTTACGTGCTTCTTGATGGGACGTGTGTTTAGAAAATGGCGGCATTAGCATGATCTGAGGGTGGAGTTTTTGACCTGCAAACGGTCATTCATCAGACACTCACACAGGCCCGGTTGAATGGTCAGTTGTCTTGACTGATTTGAACTGGGCAAGACCAGCTCCATGTTCCTGAAAAACAACTTAAGCAACAGCTACGATAACGACTCGTACGTCAGAGGTGTTATCTATAAGGGGCAGTTAAAGGAGTCTGTGATATATTGTCTAAGCATGGAGGTACGCAATTTGCAAGAACAATTAAAGCGACCTTAGTCAGTGAAGGCAGGTTATAGAGTATTATTTATTAAGCAAGTTATAGTTTAAGGGATTTAATTGATAACAGCCCTTGGTTTCACGAACCTGCCTTTCTGCTTTCACTCTGACACCCGTGCCATTTTTTTCTCAGCCCAGCCACCAGCAGCATGTGTTTTTTTTTTTTTTGTGGTACGTGGGCCTCTCACTGTTGTGGCCTCTCCCATTGCGGAGCACAGGCTCCGGACGCGCAGGCCCAGCGGCCATGGCTCACGGGCCCCGCTGCTCCGC
>NW_021146349.1:13820-25000 GCF_002837175.3 Physeter macrocephalus
CGAACCCGGTTCCCCTGCATCGGCAGGCGGACGCGCAACCACTGCGCCACCAGGGAAGCCCAGCAGCAGCATGTTTTATAAACACACATCTGATCGTGTCTCTCCCCTGCTTGAAACTCATCTGTGGCTCCCTATGACTTACAGGGTGAAGACCCAGATCCTCAGTCACAAGGCCCTACCCAGATGAGCCTTGCATGTCCTTCAGTTTTACTGCCACTTCCCTTCCCTTGTTCCCTCACGTTGGTCTTTTTTTGGGGTCTGAATTAGCCTTTCTTCCAGCTCTGCAATCTCTGCCAGGAATGCTCCTCCATACCCCGCCCTTCTCCCTGCTGATTCCCCTCCTTCCATGAGGCCTCAGTTAATGCAGTTCCAATGTTTCCAAGGGGAAGAGGGGTAAAGAAATCCCACCCCCACCCCACCAGAGCCTTCTTGGGAAACATCCACAGGCCTGGCTTGGTCTCCAGATTGGATCTGGAGCTGAGAACCCGTCCGGATGAGAGTGCTGGTGAGAGACCATGGGTTCTCAGGACTCCGCCTGATGTGGTTCCCAGGAAAGATTCCTTGGGCATTGAGGACCACCTCCCTGCTTCCACGGATGTCTTCAGCTTCTTCTGTCTCCCTCTCCCCCAGCCACAGGGCTTGATTCAGGTACCTTTGATTGAATTAGTAACTCCTCAAGCAAAACATAAATCAGACAAAGTTGGAGGCAAAGTGTAAATGGGAAGATGGAAAGATTTGCTATGTTAAAATGCTCTCTGAGGTATCACAGAAATGTGATGGGATAATTCGTTGAGATTACTTTGTGCTTTGTTGATGCTGCTATAGTAGAATCAGAGACTGCAACCAGTCTGTTTGGGCTTTTGGTGTTTTTCCTCCTGTCCAGGCTCTTTCCAAGTAAGCATCTTCTTGTCTCAGGTGGAGTGAACTGGACTCCGTATCTCAGGTAAGCCTACAAGGAAGGATCGCATGCCTTCCTCACCTTTGCTCCCAGGCCCCATCAGCTCTTTGCAGCAGGCTCACAGCATTCCAAAAACCTCTCTATACCCCAGTTTTCTCATCTGTAGAGTGGGGTCCACCTCCATGGAGCTGTTGTGAGGATTAAGTGAGTTAACGTAGGCAAAGTGCTTGAAACGGTGCCTGGTACGTACTAAGCACTCAATAACTGTTGGGTATTAGTTATTACCATCACTCATGCATAGAGTTGCGGGGAGAGAACTATTCAGCATGCATATCAGTCGGGGTTCTCCAGAGAAACAGGACTGGGAGGATCCATGTCTGTATCTATATCATCATATAAATATCTGTAGATGTATCCAGACCTGTATCTGTATCTATACCTATACCTCTCTTTCTCTCTCTCCATACACACACACACACACACACACACACACACACACACAGAAATTTATTTCAAGCAATGGGCTCATGTGATTGTGGAGGCTGGCAAGTCTAAAGTTTGCAGGGAAGGCCTGCAGGCTATAAACTCTTAGGCGGGAGCTGATGCTGCAGTTTTGAGGCAGAATTTCTTTGTCCTCAGGGAAACCTCAGTTTTGCCCTTGAGGCCTTTTGATTGATTGGATGAGACCCACTCACATCAGGGAGAGTAATCTCCTTTACTTAAAGTCAACTGATTGCTGGTGTTCACCGCATCCACAAAATACCTGCCCGGGGTAACACCGAGATTAGCATGTGATTGAGTAAACTAGGTGCTACAGCCAGGTCAGGGTGACGTACAGAGCTGACCATCAGAGCGTGACATCCCTAATCTAGCTAGCTCGTCAGCACCCACGTAGGCTGCACTGACCCGCTGCATCCGACCTCCAGGGAAGCTGCCTTTCCCCTCCCACACCTCTGCCTCCCCTGTTAAGGTTGCCCCCTCCCCTCCATTCCTGACCTCTGACGTAGCTATTCTCTTTCTTGCTTATTTTCCCCGTGGGTAGGGAACTTGGGGGGTGACTTTGGTTTCTTGGGGTGGCAGAGGGGAGGAAGACCAAAGAGGGGTCTGGACGCTTCTCCTTTCTTCCCGTTGACGCTGACCGTTAAGGAAAGGAGAATCAGACCTCATCCACCGTCAGCGTGAGTGCCAGAACTCATGCAGACTTTAGAAACTCATTCAACTGAAAGTGTGTGTGTCTCCTCCCCGGTCTTGAATTCCGTTCACAAGCCCCCTTTCCTTGATGACAATAGATGGGGGAAGGAAGGGCTGCCCTATCCCGGTGGCTGGTGACTGTCAGCCAGCCGGGAGTTTTGCTTGGAAGACGAGGTCCTGGCATGCATTTCTCAACCAGTTATAAAGTGTGTCTCCTGGTTACACCCCCCACAGCCTTATGATTCTTTAGCTGCAAACTCCTTATGACCAACAGCTTGTCACAGTCTCCTCCGGTTGTAAAATTTCATTTTAAGACATTATATGCTCCAAAATATTTACAGATGAAATTTGTACGGTTTGGGATTTGCTTCAGAATAGCGCCGGAGCAGGGAGTGTGTGGGATCAGCCGCAGATGGAGAACCGTTGAAGCCGGATGATGGGTACATGGGGGCTTAGTTGTACCGTTGTGTCCTATTGAATATGTTTACAATTTTCCGTAATGAAAAATTTAAAGAGAAAACAACCCCACATTATGAGGTCCTTAAGTATGTTTTCAAATAGTGTTTCTCAAGCATATAGTCAAGGTTCCACAGATGTTTGCTTAAAATTTCAGTTTTTAATATATTCTTAACTCTTTAAAGCTTGGCATGACAGGATGTGGGAGTGTAGAGCTGGGGTCGACAAACTCTGGAAAGGGCCAGACAGTGAACATTTTCAGCTTTGTGGGCTGTACAGCTATACAGTGTGAAAGGAGCCACAGGCAGTATGAAAATGAATGTGCATGGCTGTGCTCCAATAAAACTTTATTTATGAACATTGACATTTGAATTTCATCTGATTTTCACATGTCACTCAATAGTCTTTTGATTTAAAAAAAATCACTAAAAGATATAAAGAGCATTCTAAGCTTGCAGACCCTATAAAAACAAATGGCCGGCTGGATTTGGCTTGCGTGCCATAGTTTGAAGACCACGCTATAAATGATAGTTTAATACACTGGGGATGACCGACCAGGTAATTTGGCCTTCCAGGGCTGTTTTTTGTTTTTTTTTTCTTGAACAACTTGAGGAATAAAACTTCTCCTGTCATCTCCGTGCATGTTAGCAAAACAAAACAAAACACAACAAAACAGAACAAAACACCCAAGCAAACTTCAGAGTATGCTAATTGAAAAAGAATCAAACAATTAACATGACAAACATACAGAAGTGAAAGTTCCTTTTCGCATTGCTCATTCCCTGGCCTATTACCCAGAGGGGAAAGCTGGGGTCCCAGTCCTCAGGGATACTAAGACACACTTCTCTGTCCTTCTTCTTCCTCAGAAGGCCAGACTTAACATCAGTGCTGCCCCAAGGACCAAGCAAAAGACAAAGATTAGCTGACCACTTCCCCCAATATAAAGAATTATACACTTTACATTTTGAGGATCAGTCCACTCATTGGCAGGTGAACTCTTTGAACTGATAAACCAAATGAGAAGGGAATGATTGATTATACATCTGATCTGAATTGACGTGTGTCAGCGCTGCTCTAAAACTTCGCGGTTCATGATACCTGTGAGCAGGACCCCACAGGGAACCTTGGGCAAAGCTTTCTTCCTGCCTCAGCTTCCCCGGTCTCTCTGGCCGCATCGGGATCCCCGGCTGCAGGGAGCTAGGTTGTCTGGTCAGTCTGTGGGTCTGACATCTTTTACGGGTTTTTTTGTTGTTGTTATTCCACTCTCTTTGCTTTTTCTTTTGATTTTCTGAGAGTGGACACTAATTTGACTCTCAGCTTCCTTTCTATTTTTTTCCTCAGGGAATCAAACTAGGCTATTTTTGTTCATGAGATGGTGAAATACATTGAAGGTAGAGAGAAAAAAAGCGTGAGAGAGAATACATCCGCTGCTTCTGCTGGGATCCTTGCTGGCTGTTCCTGAGTTTTCCATGGAAAGCACTTAGATACTCAGAAAAAAGTCTACGTGGTTTGTGTGCTGCATTTTTCTTTTAGAATCGGGAGAGAAGAACCTCAGGGATTAGCTGATCCAAACCCATCTCTTTTATAGATAGAGAAACCGAGGCTCATAGAGGTGGAAGGCAGGAGATAGGGGAGGGGTGTGTGAATGGGAGGGAGGTATATTTGGGGGAGGGTGAGCAGGCCTGGAGCCTGGGATAGGTGGGAGGAGGTGCTGCAGGTGTGTCATGGACAAGAGATGAGCAGGGAGGTGGCCAGGCCAAGGCGGTCCTTGCATGATCAGCTTAAGACTTGGCTTCCTCTTGGGGGTTAAAAGGCTACCAGAAGGTTAGGCAGGGGGTCTTGGGTTCTGTTATGCTTCAGAAAGATCTTTCTGTGAGGGAGGGACATGTGATGTGAGGCTGGAGGCTGGGAGATTGGGGGGAGGGTGAGGAAGGACAGATAGCCGGTGTGGATGTTTGGTGGCAGGTGGAAGGAGAGAGAGGAGGTAATGGTTTGGGAGAAAGGCAGAGCCAAGGCCGGGGCTTTTGTCCAGGTGGGGAGACGAGCACGTTTGAAGGCTGGCCCGAAGGAATCTGTGCTGGGGGAGAGACTGAGGATAGGAGAGGATCGCCCTGATGCGAGACCTTGGACGTGGTGACCCAGGTCCAGGTTGGGGAGAAGGGGAGGGCTGAGGTGGCAGGTTCTGGCTTTGACAGGTGGGCGACCCAGCCTATAGTTTGGGCCCAGCCACAAAGGCTGACCTGTGACATCCCTGTTCATGGTCGAGGCCTCTGACCGTAGGGGCACTGGCCACTGAGAGGACAAGCCAGATGGGTGAGTTCCAGACCCCAGGCTTTCCAGTGTCCCTCACAACCTCCAGCCACCAACTCACCCTCCTTACTCTTGGAAGTAGAATCAAGGTGGTGTTGGCTACTGTTTAAGGACGGTTGATGCGAAAAAGTGGAAAACGTAATGACCCAAATGAAAACCACCCATTGGACGTCTGGAAGCATCCTCTCGGCCTCCCTGCGTTATTCTGACTTCTTTGGCCAGGTTCCTTACATGATACCAAGTGCCACTCCAGCCATATTTATAATATTTCAGACCCTTTCCAATCTCTGACAATTAGTTTTTTGGCCATTAAGCTGGGCTGAAGCAGGAATACTTTAATGTGCTTATTTATATCTCGTTGGTTACAGAATTTCCCTCATAAGTAAGCTCTATGACCCCCCAAAGTGTCCGTGTAAGAGCTTACATGGACTCATCAGTTTCTCAGCCAGTCTTCCTGTAAGGTCAGCCTTGACGTAGATTGTATCTTTCTCACCACTGATCTCACGGCCCTTTCACCACTTTTGCCTTATTTTCGGGCATGAGGGCCTTAGAATCATAGAGTTACAGTGTTCGGACCAATTTGAGAGAGGAGGTGGGGGAAGCAGAGGGAAGGCCTTCCCAGCTGAGGGTGGAGGGTCACCAGAGTCGGGCCCCTTCAGAGAGCTGGAGCCTGTGGCCGAGGGCCTGAGACCCGGACGGGGTGGAGGCTGATGCGTGCTAGTCATGGGAGGGTTTTAAGCAGGGAGATGGCACCATCAGACTTCACCTGAGTAAGATCGTTTGGCTGCATGGGGGAGGGTACGTGGAGGGAGGAGAGGCAGGCAGGGGTCCCTCTGAGTGTGACCGGCTCCCACACAGCCCATCAGAGCCAGCTCAGACCAGCTTCATGCTTTCAGAGCCCAGTGCAAAGTGAAAACGAGAAGCATCTTATTCAAAATTTAAGCACAGTCGGGTATTATTCAGCCATACAAAGGAATGAAGTACTGACCCCTGCTATGACATGGATGGATCTCAAAAACATGATGCTAAGTGAAAGAAGTCAGACACCAAAGGTCACATATTGTATGATTCCATTTATATGGAATATCCAGAATAGGTAAATTCATAGAGACAGAAAGAAAGTATAGTAGTGGTAGCAAGGGCCTGGGGACAGGGAAGAAGAAGGAGTGACTGCTTAATGGATATGGGGTTTCCTTTTGGGATGATGAAACGGTTTTGAAACTAGATGGAGGTGGTGGTTACATGAGATCACGAATGCACTAAATGCCACTGAATGGTATGCTTTAAAATGGTTAATTTTATGCTATGTGAATTTTTACCTCAATTAAAAAAAAGCATATTCTCAGGTGCTGGGGATTAGGATGTGGAATTCATTCATTTGGGGGTGACGGAGAATCATTATATTGCCTACCACACCCTTCTAGAGTGATGTTTAATTCCTGACCCAATAGATCACAGAGCTAAATTTTTCTGAAAACCTTAGTTTCTAGACAGAGTTCAGAGGTTCTTTTACACTTTTTAGATAAACTACCCTTCTGCTATTACGTGTGTGCGTTTTTGAAGATCTGTTAATTTATAGTGGTAGTTACTATAAATATATGGTAACTTGGACATTTTGGATGGACATCCTGAATTCCATGCTGGAATTATGTGTCATTAGCTACTCTCTTTATAATTCATCTAGTCTGAAAGACAGAGGCTGGTAAGGGTTACAGAAGACTAAAAGACTGCAAGAGCAGGCTTTGAGCTAAATTATTTACTCCAACCCTCTTATTTGATCCATCACAAAAATTGAGAATTTCAGGAAAACTTCTCCTCCAAGCACCGTGATGATCTCCCAGCTTGACTGAAATGCCCTGAGTAAAGGGAACCCACTACTTGTCATAGCAGATTACTCCAAGGTTGAATATTTCAATGCCTAGAATGCTCTTATTTCCCTGCAGTTGAAACATGCCTTTCTTTGGTTTATACCCACAGGACCTGGTTCTGTCCTCTGGGGCACACTGGTTACCCTTCTGCAGGGAGGTAAAGGCAGAGATCTGGTCCCTTATTCTTAAAGCTAAATGTCCCCTATTATCTTGCAAGCTTCTTCGCAGCCCGGCCATCCTCCCTAGGCCCAATGAAGTTATTCACATCCCTCTCAAACCTGGTGACCAGATCTCCTTTCCCCCATCCCAATGCACCCTCCCCAAGACTCTTTCTCAGGGTGCTGCCCCCTCCTTTTTTAGGCCATCTCACATAGAAGCCCTTCTTCTGATTCTTTACTCCCAAGGTGGGTCTTGTTGCTCTCCTAAGAAAATAAAGCATCGCCCTAGAAGCGCGCTGAGCTTGCTGGCCCTCACTGAGAGGGAATGGGTCTGTTAGGGGCTGAATTGTGTCTCCCCCTCCACCCCACAAACCCCCTACATTTATATGTTGAAGTCCTAGTTACCCCTAGTACCTCAGAGTGTGACTGTATTTGGAGATGGGGCCTTTAAAGAGGTGATTAAGGTAAAATGAGGTCATGTGGGTGGACCCTAGTGCAGTAGGACTAGTGTCCTCATAAGCAATTAGGACACAGATATGCACATGCACAGAGGGAAGACCACATGAGGGCACAGGGAGAAGACGGCCACCTACAAGCCCAAGGTAGAGGCCTCAGGAGAAATCAACACTGCTGACACCTTGATCTCGGACTTTTAGCCTCCAGAATTGGGAGAAAATACATTTCATTACTTCGTGCAAGCCACCCAGGCTGTGGCAGCCCTGGCAAACTAATGTAGGGTCCTGGTCATCAGAACTTCCCAGGCCTCTCCTTCTTTTCCCCCTTTCAGAGGGTCACTCCCTACATAACCTGCACCCACTGCTAGCCAAGGGTAGAGAAAGTGACTTCTGCCTGAAGCAGAAAAAAAACAAAACCAAAAACATGATGTAAGCTCCCAGTAGGACTCCCCACCAGATAACTTATGGTAAAGCTTTGACAGCATTCTGTGCTTCTCCAGGAAGTTGGATCCTCATTTTAGTGTCTTGCTGATTGATTCTCTCAGCCCCCATCTGGACTGAGGGGTTATTGTCCCTGGTGCCCAAAGTGGCAGCTCTGACTCACCTTTTAGCTTCTAAGGGAGGGAAAATAGATTGAGTAAGGCTACCAGCCGGGGCATTCTGGTAAACATCATGGATTTGGCTGTACCCTAGGAATACTTGTAGATGCTTGGGGTCCAGGGGGTGAGGTGATGGTGCCCAGACATCACTCCTCATCACATCGGACAGGGACTGAGGATCTGGGTGGGGCCTGATCTCCAGAATAAAGCTGGAAGCAGGTAGCTGAGGTGAATTTTCAAGCTCTGACAGCTGGAAGTCCCCATCATAGCAGAATAACCACAGAGGGTCTTATGTGCCTTCATTGAGGGAATCATTTCTGCGGGGTACAGGGTTTTAAGCTCATTATTAGCCGAATACCTGAACCACATTCAAAGCAGAGCAAAGTTCACCTCTTTCTGTGGGTTCATCCAAGATGGTGTCTCAAAGCAGGAATTGATTAGAGAAGTTGAGAAAGGCCAGAGCAGAAAGCAAACACGGCCCTCTGACTAGCACAGAAGGACAGGAGGTAGGGGTCTAGATGTGAGTGTCCCAGGATGGACCCTTATCTCTGACAGCCTGCTGCCTTCCGTGTTCAGTGCTATAGGTCAAAACTAGTTGTCTTGGTTACGGAGCCCATTTTCTTATAGGAGCAGAGGGCAGATATATTGATGTCTGTTTGTGTCAAATGCAGGAGATGTGAAGGAGGGTGAGGGATTTAAACAGCTGGGGGTGGGGATTTTTGACCTAGCTGAGGCAGGGTGATTTACAGGGAGGAGGGGGGGGTCAGGAAGGTGCAAATAACAGGGTGTCTCTATCACTTGCCCCTCTCCGGCTGATGCTCAGCTCTGAGCCCACTTTGGGGAGCACTGAACACTAATGAGTTAGGTCCTGAGATTCTGGAATCTCTGGGTTGAGATCCTGTAGATGTTGAGGCTCCCTGAGCTGATGTCGCCCACTTGATAAGTTTTGTGGTTGCTGAGGTTTTGATCCCCGGGGAGCCTTCTGTGGTGTAAGGCCTAAAATTGAGGCACAGTTTGATGAGCTGCCTTGATTATCTGGTGAAACCGAGGGACCTTGACTGGCCCAGATGCAAGTTTCTTTCCCCACTCCGCTCCTGCAGTTAAAGTGCTCTTATCAAACAACCCTCCCTATCAAGGGCACGAGGTACAGTTCCTGCTTATCCCCCACGTGGCAGGTTTCTTTTCTCTGTCAGATCATGGAATTATTCGAACAAGCAAATCACCTCCTCTCTTGGGAACCAGGGGTCATCCCACCCTCTTGATACTACAAAGCCTGCCTCTCACAGACCCTGGTTGTTCTCTGTGTTCTGGAGTACAATGCCTGTGTGGCCTTGTGTGACAGGCAGTGTTCTCCTCACCCACGTTCTGAGTATATGCGATCAATCTGTCCATCATAACTGTTCAGTGCCGAGTGTTATTTGGCTATTGTTGTAACCCTAGAGCAGGAATCTCTCCCTCACCAGCGAGGTGAATAGGGGATGGTTAAAACAGACTCTCTCTTCAGCCATGCCTGGCAGCTGTCATGTTAGGCCTTCTGGAGAATGGAAATGCTGTCTCAGTTTCATTCAATTAAACCCTTGAGTTGCTCAGAACAAGTTCCCCTTGGGCGAGGTAGGAGGTCAACATTCAGGGTCAAGCCTGGGTACCTCCATCCTCTCACCTCCGAGGTCATTCTCTGCTTCTTCCTTGGATCCAGGGTACTGGACCCAGCACCTTAGGAGCTCTCCTAACAATACATAAACCCTTCTTCTCCTCTTTTCTCCTTTGAGGCACTGATAAAATACGATCTCCAATGGCTGTCTTGGTGTGCCAGCATTCCCATAGTTCAGGTGCTTTCTTTCTAGATGAATGAATGAATTAATGAACGAGAGGGAGAATTGACTCTGTATAGTAAGGGAGTTTGGCGTGTTATTTCCTAGGGGTGTGTATTAGTTAAGTTAAAAGGCACAGCTGTTTTAACAAAAGACCCCAGATAATGTGGCCTAAAGATCGTAGACGTTTGTCTCCCATACAATAGTCAGAGGTGATGTTCTAGGTCAAGAGGTGGCTCTGCTCCACACGGGTATTCAGGAACCCAGGCTGATGGTGCCTCTGCCATCTTCATCTTCACCACCCAGCCAGTAGGAGGGAAAAGTGTGCAAATCCAGGGCCATCAAGCCCATAAATTCTTTGTAAGCAAGTGAGACAGAAACAGCACATGTGTTCACTCATATTCCATCACTGGAATGGGCACATTGCCCTCCTTAACCTCCAGGGAAGCTGGGAAATGCATTCCCTAGCCGGAGGGCCATGTCGCAATCACAACACCTAGGGAACAAAGGGAGAATGGACTATGGGTGGACAGCTAGCAGTCTCCCCCACAAAGAGCAACTTGATGTAGATGGAGGGACACAGGATTGGGAGTCAGAAGATATTGCTTCAAGTCCCAGCTTCCCCCGTTGTTAGCTGTGCTCTCGTGGGCAGGTGCCTTTCCACTGAGCCTCACCTTCTGGATCTGCGGAATCAAGACCACAGCGCTGTTTCCCCCACTGAGTTGTCCTGAGGGTCAGTGAGATGACATGTAAACTCTCAATTGCTGGCATGCATAAGATGTGCTGATGTCCTGGGCCCTTTCTGGCCTTAACATTCTGTGCCCTCAGGGCAGGGGCTCTTGCCTTGCTATCCCGGTCACCTGTGATGCTCATCTTCACCGTTTTGGCTGTTTACCAGGAACCAGAGAATCGCTGGGGATTACGGTGGGGGGTTAACCTCAAGGGCTCGGGGCTCTACAGCCGGCAGATGCCTCTGAGAGTGCCTGCCTCCACCTACAGCTTTAGGAATTCCTTTCCTCCGCTGGTGAGAAACTTGGAAGAACCCAGAGAGGAAGATTTGAATCTAGGTCGTGGAGGAGAATAGGAGTTGGACAGGCAAGAATTAGAACTGGGGTTTTCAATCTTGGGTCTGCAGGCCTATGTCTGGACATTGGGGCTGTGAACTCTTTGGAAAGGCAATGCAAGAGTTTGTGAGTGTGGTGCATGTATTTTTTTTTTTTTTTAATTCCAGGAAAGAAATTCCATAAAGTTACCAGAATCTCAAAGGGATCCCAGATGTAGGAAGGCTAAGAGGCTTGTGTGAATGATAGACAATTTCAATCAACACCCTATGAAAAGGACAACGGCCAGTTGGTATCTATTTAGAGAAGGCAACTCGGAAGCTGGGGGAAAAGGGAGCATGTTTTCTGAGAAGGACATATAGAGAGAAATTGT
>NW_021146350.1:0-25000 GCF_002837175.3 Physeter macrocephalus
CCCTCACAGTTTCTTTGACAGTAGAATTAGACAATGCTTTTAACAGAAAAACTACAAAAAAACTAAGTCTATGTTTTTAAATTAAATCTATGGTTAAAAAAAAAAAGTTTACTCATCCAAATAAATACTGTGTGTAGTCATAAAAAGAAAAACAGAGCCACATACTCTGATATGGAAAAAACCCCATGGCATTGGGTTGGGGGGGGGAAACCCAAGTAGTTAGGTTATGATTTTGTCTAGGTAAAAATACGAAAGGAAACACAAATCTATTTTTCGCTTGTGTAGGCATAAATTGTAATGGTGGTTGCATGAAGTAAGTAGAACTAATAAGGCTAGATCAAAACAGACGTTGGTCAAGCAACCAGTCTGTTTCCATTAACACCTCCCTCACAGTTTCTTTGACAGTAGAATTAGACAATGCTTTTAACAGAAAAACTACAAAAAAACTAAGTCTATGTTTTTAAATTAAATCTATGGTTAAAAAAAAAAAGTTTACTCATCCAAATAAATACTGTGTGTAGTCATAAAAAGAAAAACAGAGCCACATACTCTGATATGGAAAAAACCCCATGGCATTGGGTTCGGGGGGGGAAACCCAAGTAGTTAGGTTATGATTTTGTCTAGGTAAAAATATGAAAGGAAACACAAATCTATTTTTCGCTTGTGTAGGCATAAATTGTAATGGTGGTTGCATGAAGTAAGTAGAACTAATAAGGCTAGATCAAAACAGACTCCATTCTAAGCATTATTGTAAGTTCAAACATAGACTAGTTTGCTTTTCTGCAATGAAAACCCAGGTACTCACCATCTAGATCTAAAACTACAACATTTTGCCATGTTGCATCATCTACGTTTTCCCGAACCATTTCAAGGGAAATCAGACACTGCACCTCCAAAGAGTTAAGCTTGCATCGCCACACATAACCCCGACACAATGCCATTGGCACCCTAACATCATAAACAATTCCCTAACGTCTTTTAACTCTGAATCCATATTCAAATCTCAACTGTTTCCCAAATGTCTCTTACAACTTTTTTCCTTGTATTGGACTACAAAAGTCTCTTAGAGATTCTTTTAATCTAAAACAGGCCCTCCACCCATCTATCCCAACAAACACCTTTTCTTCATACGTTGCAGCCAAGGGACTGGGTCATTGTCTCGAAGAATATTCCTGATGTTTCTTCATTCCCTAACTTCCTATAAGCCAGCAGCTGGATTTAATGGCTAATTCCGGAAGCCAAACAACCCTTCTAACACTTGGCCCCAAACGGCCACGACTTGATCAATACCTGCCAGCTTCCGTAATTTTTGCCCCAGCTTCCAGCTTAGTAGGACCAACCACAGAAAGCCAAATATGCACTCCGAACCAAACACAAAGGATGCCCCATTGCCAGTCAACCCACCTAACAGCTTCCCCAGGCTAACAGACTCTGATCAGGGCATACCTGAAAGACTTTCCTTTTCCACTATAAAGCTTTCTCACTCCGCCACCTGCCTTTGAGTGTCTGCCAAAGGCAAGTGATGATGGCTGACTCCTTTGCTGTAGCAAGCTGGGAATAAATAGCCTTTGCTTGTTCTAATTTGAGCGGTCTCTATTTCTTTCCACAATCACACTTAAGGTGGTAATAGCCACCTTATAACCTCTTATATTGTCAGTGAGAATGGAATCTGATTTTTCAATTCATGTCCTGCTATAACATTTGCCTGTTTTGCCATGTGCCTTCATTAATATTTGCAAGAAAAGGATGGTTTAATTTTGCACCTAGAATTTATTTTGATCTTAAGTAAATGCTTCCCAAGTATGCAATTTTTTGTCAACCTTTACACTTCTGGCTCAATGTATCAAAATAATGGTTTGTTGTTTTACAATGACAGGGTTTGGCCCTCTTTTCATTAAACACGTAGTCAGTTAAACTGATCTCATAAAAATGAGTTTAATCTTAACCTAATTTGAATAAAAGAATGCTACAATCAAACACTAACCATTAAAAATAATAATAAAGAACTTTAACCCTGGGAAGATGTATAGTATAGAGCATATGAAAGTCAGTTAGTATGATATATGGCACACAGAGGGCGTTCTGCAAGTATCAGGTCCCATCCCCATGGTGGTGCCCCCGGCGCAGGACCACTGAAGGGCAGCCCGTTTCCTTTCAGGTTATGCTCAGTCATGACCCGCAGTGCATCCTTAGGCACAGCCCTGCCATCCCCACACACAGCGGCACTGCCAGAGGACCGACAACCCCTCGCAGTGCTTCGAGGAAACAGCATCGCCGTTTTCATGTGTGGGTGGCCATTACACACTCCTCCACTCACGTCCCAAGACCCCTGAAGAAGAACACTTGATGTCCCTCTCTCCAAGCTCCTCCCTTCGTGCCTCAAGGTTTCAGCCAGTACACCAGGCTCAGGAAGTTAAGTGAGGATCAAGGATGTGAGGCAAGGTGGGCACGCTTATTTCTCGAATCCCAGCAGAAAATCTCCACTTCCTGTAACCCCAGGGTATGCACAGAAATGACTACCCACAAACCCCAAAGCAGGGCTTGCGCCCTACCCCACAGTGTGGGCGCAAAGCAGGGCTTCCAGTCTGGCCCGACATGAAACATCTTTAAAACCTTTCTGTTTCCTTTTTTAAAAGCTACATTCCCTGTTGTCAACTGCCTAAGAAAACCAGAAAATGATAGCAGCTCACAGAGCCCCAGGGATGCCCCCTCTACCCCCCAACAAACACCTATCCCAATCTCTGACCTTCTCTGAGGGGCTGTGTAGCATTTTAGCAGTGCCTCCTGTCAGAGAAACAAGCTCCACGTGAAGGGACGGAACCCCGGTGCTCACCTGACCTGGGCTTGTATTTCCCCGCGTCTAGGCTATTTGCCTGCCTGGCGGTCCTTTGCATTTTTGGTCTCAACTATAATAGCTCCATTTGCCACCGCAGTAGTGACTGCAATGTAGGGCAAAAGGCTACACTAGCATCTCGGGTTACGTTAAGAAACAGAGCATGTGCTCAGTCCTCCTGGGTGAGAAAGGGGAGAGTTTGATTTAGCTGGTATCTGCATCAAGAAGCAGTAGAGAGAAACATAAAAAAATGTGTTATCTTTCTGGGATGAGGAGTGGAATTAGACATCTCAGTGTATACATTTTTCTGTCTTTTCTACTTCTGAAGCAAAAAGAGAAAAAAAAAAAAAAAAAAAAAAACCCAAAAAACTCCAAGAACTGATCACCAAATCCTTCCAGAGCGGGTCTTCTAAGCCAAGGAGGCACTTTCAGTCCCACCCACTGGACTCCTGAAACCCTTTACCCACCCATCCCCCACCCCATCACTGATGTGTTTCAAGCCATGTTCTTTCATGCCATAGGGAAGACAGGCCTCCACCTGGTCCTACAGGGTCATCTGAGGCCTGCAGGGGCAAAACCACAACAAAGAATCCAAGAATCCTTGGATGGAGGGTGCTCAGGACAGGGGGACATGCAACTCGCCCACTGTGGGTTTCTGGCTTCTTCTCATCCCTGCATTTTTTCCCCCCAAACACTGGTTCAGCTGTCATATCCAACTATCTGAACTGGCTTGAGGGCACTGACTGCCTCCCGGGGGTGTCTTCACCCCTAATTAGAGCCCACGTGCTCAATCCTGCCAGCAGAGGCAGTGACAAGCCTGGGTGCTGTGACTGTAGCTCCTGGTGTCCTTCCAGGGCTTTGAACCTAGCACGTGATGGTGAGTGCTTCTTGTCTCACCAGTTGGTTGCCGTAGGGAGATCAGGAAACCTTTTGGGTGAGAGTTTAATCCCTGCAGGGTAGCTGATAGTGCCTATTTATGGGCCTTAACATCTTCTTCTGCAGCCAAGAGTGGCTGAATCTCTGCTGCATGGGGGGCTGCTACTGTCCCATCCCTACAGTGGTCTTGGTACCCCCTAACTGCGTTAGCTGCTGTGGTCTGGGCAATGCAGCTACATCTTGACTTTCCCAGCTAGTCACTTCCCCGGGGACTGGAGTGACTTCATGATGGCGGCCGCTACAACGATGCCTCAGGGCTGCACGCTGACCCAATCGATATTTGGGGCAGAGCCGTAAGTGATCAGATTGCTGACTTGGTCAAGAGTCCTGCTTGTGGACAGACACCATAAAGGCCTTCACGCTCTTGGAAGGTGATCAGTACTGACAATGATCTTCTCTGCAGATCTGACAACAATGCCGAAGAATGTATCAGAAACACATGTACATAATCAATGCAACTTCAACTGCCTGTCATCCTGAGCTCCCATCCTGTGCGGAATGGCTGTCGCTCCGCCTCTTGCTGACTGGGTCGTCGGATGGTAAGCAGTAATGCCTGACCTCCTGGGGATACCAGCAGCGTCAAGAGCATCATATAACCCATATAACCCACAGGAGGTCAAGCCTGCTCTTACAGGACTGAAGGATGAAGCACTGCTTTGGCACGGAGGCCAATAGTCTCGAGCTCCCCAATCCCTGGGCCCTCAACCTTGGACTGTTGGGGAAATGAGTGTGCAGGCTGCAAGGGACCCAGAGAAGCTCTTCTGATGGGCTTCCGTCCCATGTTCTTCTGCATTTTTAAGGGCCAATTACCTGGGCTGTGACCTGAAACAAGGACCTTCTTGTACAGACACACGCCTTTCAGATTCAGCTCTGAGATTTTTGGTTTTAAACAAACAATTGTACTTCCCATAAATGAAGATGACCTCAAGCAGCAGCATCCTAGAGAATCACCCGCTTAGTCTAGACCCTGCAACACACAGAAACAAGAGATGACACAGGATGTCACAAAAGCTAACTTTAAAAAACACGCTGGTTTTTAGGAACAAGGGAGTTGTTTAGAAATTATAAAATGTTATCGGAAGTATTTAACATATTTCAAACACAAAAATGTAAAAACAACTTACTGTACTTCAAGGAAAATGTAAACTTGTAAAATGCACAAATTAAACATATATTAACTTCACTCTAATTATTAGCAGATAATCTTAATAAAAATAAACTGTTAGTCAAAAATAGCCACGGTCATTTCTAGCAAAATGTCTTGCAAGTTTAGATTTATCATTTTTATTTCCATGGAGAACCAACACCAGCACACACCGTTGCTGGGCTCAAAGCAGGTTTTGTTTGATTCTGTTCATTACCATTGTGTGTCCTGAGATGCATGGCAGATGCCAGCCATACCCCATGATGTGCTCGGGGGCAGCCTGGCCCCACAGAACCCTCCAGTCCAGTCTGCAGGTGGGCATCTGGGCCGGCCAGCTCCTCTTCTTAGTCCCACAGTCGCTTAGCCCTCAGGGCATCTCTGTCCATCTTTGACATAAGTAGGCATAAAGCAGCTTCTTAGATGGTTAACTTCCTCAGAGCAGGTAGCATCTGTGAGAAGCTAAGATCATCTCCAAACTAAGCACAAGTCTGCTTTTACCCCAAAGGCAACGTGGCAAAAAGAAAGGGCTGAGGGCAATCTCCTATAACTGCCCAAAGCCTTGATGTCCTATCTGTATGCCATAAACCCAGCACAGAAGCTTCTATCAAGTTAAGTGAGTCTATATACAAACACAACAACTGTAAACTTAATCCGAATGCCCATTTGTTGGGAACTGGTTAGGTAAGTTATTGGTAAACCCACTGTGACAGTTCTTTTGATGTGTCAGTTTGACTAGGCCACAGTCCTGTTATTCAGTTAAACACTGAGCTGGGTGTTACTGTGAAGGCATTTTGAAGATGTGATTAAAGCCCCGATCAGTCAACATTAAGAGTAAGGGCTGGGCTTCCCTGGTGGCGCAGTGATTAAGAATCCGCCTGGCAATGCAGGGGACACGGGGTTGAGCCCTGGTCCGGGAAGATCCCACATGCCGCGGAGCAACTAAGCCTGTGTGCCACAACTACTGAGCCTGCGCTCTAAAGCCCGCGAGCCACAACTACTGAGCCTGCGTGCCACAACTACCGAAGCCCGTGCGCCTAGAGCCTGTGCTCCGCAACAAGAGAAGCCACCGCAATGAGAAGCCTGCGCACCGCAACAGAGAGTAGCCCCCGCTCGCCACAACTAGAGAAAGCCCACGTGCACAGCAACGAAGACCCAACACAGCCAAAAATAAATAAATAAAAAAAAAAAAAAAAAAAAAAGAGTAAGGGAGTACCCTGGATAATCTGGGCAGGCATGATTCAATCCAAGCTACAGGGCTACCGCAGTGCCCTCAACGCTAAAGAAGCCGGGAGGTTTTTTTGCCTGGAGAACATAAGAGAGGATTCCTGGACTAGGGACACCAGGCACAGATCAGAGAACTGGTACCATACTGAAGAGAAAAGAACTAAGGGACTGGATGCTGCCGTACTGAATCCTGAATGCAAAGAGTCTCCCCACCTTCTTCCCCAGTGGGCTCAGGGATGCTGCCAGGCCGACCCATCCCATCAGGAGTGGAAGGACTCCTTTGGGGCATCTGAAGACAGACCTAAGGAGACCATTACTAAGATTCCCCAGTGAGCAGCCCAACCAGGCCACTCTACAGAGAAACTCAGACTACACACCTCCCCATTTGTTCTGGACCATTAAATGAAATGCCCATGATTAATCATTAGCTGACACAGAAGGATTACCTGATACCTGAGGTTAAAGCGCTAATATACAAGACAAGGTATCCCCAGCCCTGGTATCCCCCAGACCAATAAATAAATAAATAAATAAATAAATAAATAAATAAATAAATAAATAAATAAATAAATAAATAAATAAATAAATAAATAAATAAATAAATAAATAAATAAATAAATAAATAAATAAATAAGCCACAAGCAAATAAAAAAACCTTAAACCTTGGAGGAATTAGAATTACGTGAGAAGAAATTATATCCAAGAAACAAGCATAGAATGATATAAAAACATGACATTCAGAAAGAGTTCTTGGAAATTAAAAACCGGATAGCAAAGCTGAAAAAACTCAACAGAAGGGCTCGAAAGATAAAGCTGAGTGACTCCCCTCAAAAAAAGAGCAAAACGACAAAATGATGCCAATAGATCAGAAATTGAGGGACTCCGTCCAGGGTGTGCAACATATAAATAATGGAAGGAGGACGAGGAGGAAACCCGACAGCAAGTTATTTATTTTACTTTTGACCCTCAGGCCTCCCAACCCAGATGCACCAATCAGCAGACCATGGTGAATACAGACCTTGCCTTTTTCTTAATCCAGAACTTTTCTAGAAAACAATCCTAGGAGAAGGTAAATGGAGTCATCTTCCTCTGAAGAAAGAATTCGGATCAGGGGTTATTCCTTTCTCCTCACAAGCAGCACAAGAAACAGGAGATCCATCAAAAGAGAGGGGAGGAAAGTCAAAGAAAGAAATCAAGAAAACTCCCAGGAAATTCTCAGGAAAGTAGAGGAGGTACCAGGATGAGGGCTGGCACCAGACCAAGAGGACAAGAAGTCTGGTCTGGAGCAGGGACTCAAGACAGAAATGTCCAGAGCTGTTAGCACCCAAGTCTCTGCTCGTTTCATAGGGCTCAGCTAAGAACAGAACGTTAAGGTGATCCCGGCCCCCGGGTCTTATCTCTCCTAGGCTTTTATCGACATGAGCTGGAGACCTTCCTGCTCTCCAGATCAGCAAGAGAAACCAGCATTTCCTCCCACAGACGTGCTCAGCTTTGGCTCACTGCTGAAACCCAGAGGACGGCTGTGGTGAGCCTGAAAACTGCAGTCAGCGGTCCACGCCCTCTGACCATATTTCTGCCAGACACAGCGCGGCCACACGCCCCGAGTGTGGCGGCCCCGGGATCCCCAGGACTCATTCAAGTCCCTGCTCACTGACTTCCCCAAGGGGAAAGGACTCTTCAACGTTCCCAGGGAAGCGGAGGCTCGCCCTGCCCCAGTGAGCCCGTTTTATTGTCTGGCCCATGCCATCGAACAGTGCCAGCGCTGCCCTGTGCCCTCAGAGCTCAGTGTGTGCTTGAGGCCCAGTGTTTTCAAAACCACACACGACATTGTTTCAAAACACCTCCACTGGGGGTGAAAATAGAAAAAAGCAAGGAAATCATTAAACCACCAGTCAGTACAGTGCTCACTTCGGGGGAAAAGGTGGAGAATTCAGCTACTGTTGGGTGTTAAGAGGGCTTCTACGGTAGCGGTGGTGTTCCTTAACAGTGGACGCACTGTCCCATATTATTATTCTTTAGACCGTGTATTTATACTGTATATGCTCTTCCGTATGTATGACACGTTTCACGGTTGAAAAAAAAAAGATATAAACTCATAGTAGCAAGGAGAACTGAAGGGGAAACCATCAAGAAGCCAGAGGCTACATTCTGGAAGGTACGAGCACATGAAAGAAAGAGTATGCGTGATTGAAATAAGGTCCAGGAAAGCCACAGGGAGAAGAGCAGCAGAAGCGAGCGGGGGAGAAGGCCCGGCTGTCCAGGCTCGGGCCTCGGAGCCCCATCCCCTGCAAGAAGATGATCGTTCCCACGCCAGCCACACTCCCAACCGTGAGATCATGCTTGCTCTGCACCCCACCCGGCAATTCCTCGTATTGCTCTCCGTCCGTCCTCGGCATCTGTGACCCGGGTGGCCCTCTGCCCTGTCAACCCCGAGAGGGGCGGCGGCTCAGCCTCCCAGCCCCAAACTCCAGTTGTCCAGCCGCTTTGGTCAGCCTCGGAGCCTTGTTCCGGCCAGAGAGGGCCAGGACTTTGGGCCAGTGCTTGGCTCCTGGTCCAGACCCCTTCAGTTTCTGCTCCTGCGCTTTAGGCGTCAAGGACTCCTCCAGTCTCAGAAAGTCACGTGTGCCAAGGCTCCCAGAGCTGGGGTTTTGCTCAGGCTCTGCAAGGCCAGGAGGGAAGTCTCACTCCCCACCCATAACTCAGATGTCAGCATGGGAGGGGGCCTCAGAGGTCATCTCATCTGCACTGTCTTTGGAGGCCCAGGCGAGATCTGTCCAAGGCCTCAAGGCTGGAGTTGAAAGTCAGCTCTGCCTTTCCAGAAGGATCTGAGCCTGCGTGAGACAGACACCAACTGGGGGCAAAGGCTGCGCCCCTCCAGCCCCTGCCTGGGCTCTGCATGGTTTAGAGACAAACACAACTGCACACCCCCGCCCCAAGCCGGTGCCACTGAGCCGTGTCCCAGGGGCTCCCCTGCAAGGCCTCAGCGCATCCAGAAACAAGCAGTCTATGAGCTCAGCGACCTAACTGCCCTCCGTTTAAAGCGGCATAGCCGTTTTACCCTGCAATTGTAAAAGAAAACCCAGTTTCCTGTAGAAAACTTGGAAAGTACAGGAAAGTCTAAAGAAGAAAATAAAAATCACTCATAATGCAACAAGTGTGAGCTGCTATGGCTTTGGCATCGTCATGGACCTCTTTTAAAAGAAACCATTTCCTGGGCTTCCCTAGTGGCACAGTGGTTGAGAGTCCGCCTGCCGATGCAGGGGACACGGGTTCATGCCCCGGTCCGGGAAGATCCCACACGCCGCGGAGCGGCTGGGCCCGTGAGCCATGGCCGCTGAGCCTGCACGTCCGGAGCCTGTGCTCCGCAACGGGAGAGGCCACAACAGTGAGAGGCCCGTGTACTGCAAAATAAATAAATAAATAAATAAATAAATAAATAAAATAATAAAAGAAACCATTTCCTAAAACAAGCATTTGTTGGGTGGGTCACAGGATCCAGGCCGCGGCGCACCCCCTCCCCCAAGGTCAGTGCTGAGTTTGTCAAGAAGATGTGGGTGACCCTGTGGGCTGGCTTCACGCAGGCCGAGGAGCGGCGGGCTTGGGACTCGGCCAGCTGCCCAGGCCCTCCCCTCCTCTCCACGGCCACAGTCCGACGCAGCTCGGCGACTCCCGTGGCTGCAGGCAAGGCCAGAGGGACCTGCAGGGGAGACTGCAGGGTCCACAGTGGAGCTGCACCCGTGGGCCATGACCAGGGAGGCACTGGCGCCGAGTCTGCCCCTGCTGGCCCAGCCTCTGGCGCAGTGTGAGGCTTTTCCACGAGGGTCTGCCCTCAAGCTCCTCCAAGCAAACAGAGCAGAGGAGGAGGGCTCTGCTCTGAGCTGGGCCTCGGGGCGCTAGTGAGGCAGCCCTGGCCTCCTGGCCACTTCTGCCAGCCTTCTTGCCACCCTGGAACAGACTTTCAGGCCCAAAGTGGCTACCCAGGAGAGCCGTGGGTGGTCTCGCACTACAGCCCCCGGGCCAGGCTCGGCCTTCTTCACCCCGGGGGCCCGGTCTGGGCCTCACCCCCTGGCAGACAGGGACTCGACTGAGAACATGTGGGGATACTGGTGTCCTTCAGACCCCCTTTGCTTTTCTCGGCCCAGCCCAAACCTGCAGATCTGAACGGGAGCCCCCAGGGCAGGATCTGAATCTTGCACAAATCAGCTGCCTGGCTGCAAGCACTACCCACAGCTCTGCTGGACAGAGGGACACATGGGAGGGAAGGAGGGAGTCAGAGGGGCTGAGGCCACAGGTAAGAGGGGCTCCTGACCATCATGAGAGCTGGCGAGAACCTCACACGGCGGCCAATTCCAGCCACCTGCCGCAGGGGAGGAAGGCTGCCTCAAACGTAGGAACGAAGAGAGGGCAGGAAGCAGGGAAAGGTGGAAACTAAATGAATGCAGGTCTCTTCACCACAACAAGTTACAGAAATTGACCTTTATTTATTGTACTAAAGTCTGTGTAACTTTCGATACAAAGGAAGGTTTTAGTACAGAAAATCCCAGTCTGTTCGAACAGTACCTGTGCACACTGTACCATCACCGTCCCACCCCCGCCGCCCAGAGCAGCCCCCCCGCAGGGCGCCAGTGAGACCCCTCGACAGCCTGCAGGGGGTCCTAGTTGTCTGAGCCAGAACGCGTGTACCTGTGAAACGAAGGGCAGCACTGAGGACTGAAATGTGTCTCTTTTCGAACAACTGTGCAAGAAAATATATCCCTTTTTAAAAAAATGTCACTATGGCTAAACTATAATCTAGTGTCTAGAATTACAAAGAATAAAATGAAATCAGCGATTTCTTGCTAGTAAAATGAAATGTTAGGAACAGTATTAAAATAGAGGTCCTACCCCAGTGACACTTACCCGGAGCCCCGTACAGTACCTATTATTAAGAGGACGCACAGTTTAAGGAGGAACCAGATCAAACCTTCAGCCAGAAACATCCAGCGTCAGAAGCGTTTAAAAAAAAAAAAAACAAAACCCACACAAACCCCAAACAAAGCCATCCTCGTGGAGCACTGCTCATGCTGTAAGCGCTGGAGCCAAGACTAGATAGATCCCAGTTTCTCTTTTTTTGAGTTTTGACAGTGACTTCACTAATCCTTAAGCTTCCGTAAGAGTTCTCTGCTCAAAGTCTGAAACACGAATGTTTTTACGTCAAGTAGAGCTGATGTGCCTGCCCCACTCTAGAGCGCTTAGGAATTACCCTGCAAAATCTGCACTGGTAAAGGCTGTCAGTATTCACAGAACCTAAAGAGGACCCAGTGGCATGCATCAGCCCCAGCCTAACACCCTGCCTGGAACTGGCTGTGTCACAGTGAACCCATGAAGCTCCGAGGACCGGAGAGAACGCTGGAATAATGAACGCAGGTGGACGAGAAGAGGACGCAGAGGGCAGGAGCCAAAGTCTGAGGGACGCGTCCGCAAGACGGCCCAAGTCGCCCTCCTCTGTGCAGGAGGGGAATACACTGCCGCTGGAGAGTCTGCCCCACAAAGGCACTGGTTCTGCGCCCGCCTATGGTCGAAGCATCCGCAGTCGCAGGTCCTTCCAGGAGAGGTGCCACCAAGGAGCATGACGTTTGTCAAAGCTCTGGTCCCACTGACAAGAACCTCCCAAAGCAAAGCGGCCCCCAGCGAGGTTCCAGAGTCGTCCCGCTGAAAACAGGCATAAAACCAACACCAAAGCGACAATGAGGAAAGGGCAGGGGCTGGGCAGCGACAACATGGAGCCGTTCAAGTAAACATAAACAACCGAATACTTAGAAAAGGCTTGTAAACTTGTGATCTGAAAGGTTCTCTTTGCAGCATCTCTGATGAGCTGGCTACGAGAAAGGTTGGTGTCGAGCCCCTCTACAGAGTCTTCTGTCTTACAGCGCACGAGTGAGAGGAATAGAGTCTGCGGCCCTCTGTCTACAAAGGAGGTGCTTCTGGAGTCCTGCTTCATGGATCCTTCCCCTTCACGTTTATATACAGAGACGTCTATCTTTAGTCGCTAAAAAGAGCTGAGCCAGGCAGTCACGCCGGCGGCCAAGCTGCAGCTGTCCCCAGCACCGAGTTCTAGAGAGGGCTGGCTGGGATCCACAGGACTTTATTTTGCTCTTGATTGACCACTGCCAAGATCTGAGCGCAAATGCTCGACAGGGCTCCTCCCTGGACGACCCCTGCAAGAGAGCCCCCAAACACACACATCATTGGCCCAGAGGAAGACCCCAGGGTGAAGGCAAATAAACACATCTTTTACTCTTCCTGGCGTTCTGCCCGTTTGGAGCTACTTGGCCCTCCTGCCCCACTCCCGCCTCACTCTCTTCCATCAGTGAGAAATTGGAAAAGAAAAAATAAAAGAGTTGAGTGCAAATCACTTCGGCTTTTTACCTATCCCTCTCGGCAACTGTTCCATAGGATGTTAAAATTTTACGCTCAGATGAAGGCTGGTGTCCCATTTTGCCAGGCTGCCCTGGTCCCTGTAACAGGGATGACAGGATCTGACCACACACATGAATTGCCAGGCCCCAACTGCAATGATGCTCTGGGCTGCTTTGCCTAGTCATGCAATGGGGAGTCCCAGCACACCGGAAGGCAGTCTGGGCTGTGTTGTGATGGTCCAATCGGCAGCAGGATTCTACAGGTGACAAGGTTGGGTCTCGGAAGCTGGGCATCCCATGGCCCAGAGAAGATTCCCAGCAAAGATGATGGAATGTCTCCAGCTCTGGCTCAGGCCTGCTCTGCAGGCTTTCAGCACCACAGCCCGGCAGACACTAGACCGGGGCTCTCTGCGTGCTCCACGGAACAGCGCCGAGCACTGGCTGCTTGCCACAGAAATGGACAGCGAGGGTTTAGAAACTGCTATGGAAATGTGACAGAGTAATTTTACATCTGTTGAATCGAACAGAAAGTCAAGGCTTGTATTTTGTTAAGTTTTGGAGTTTTTAATGTTCTCTTCTCTAGTAACTGTTAATGTATCTGACTGAAATGCTGGTCTGTAATGGACTGGAAATTAAAACACAAACACACATAACACATACATAGACAGAAGCACCAAGGCTGGGTTTTGAGGCCAAATGTTGCATGAGAAGCGCCAAACTAGATCACAACACTCTCTACAAGTTAATTAAAATCACTGTCTCCACCTCTCTGTGGCCACCGTGTTACTATGCCCCCTACAAATGACTGATTTCATGGAGGAAGTTGAAAGTCACCAAGTAAAATGGCAGTTGGTAAACTGGAACCCTGCTTCTTCTGGTTTGCTTTGTTTCAAAGACCAGAGATAGTAAAGGTGCAGCTTAGCTTCAGGCTTCACTGCAAAACTGGCCTGACCTGGAAGGTGCTGGGGACAGATGGTCACAGCCACCACCGCCGTGCGACCCGCCCAGGGAACGCTGGAGCTGTGCTACATGGCGCCTGTGCAGCCGCCACACAGGGCCAGACTGTGGCCCAAGGCCAGAATTAGTGAACTTTACCTCTGGACCTGCAACTGCCTGACGCTGCCCTGTGCCTCTGCCATCAGACCATCCGTGACGCAAGTGCTCACTGTGATGGCATCCACCAGGCACCCCGGAAGTGCGGGCTGTTACCACGTCTAAGAAGGACGTCCTTGGGAAGCCTGCATCCGTCCCCGCTGCCTGCTCCTCCTCTCCAGGCCTGACGCACACCTACCTGTGAAGTACCTGCCGTACTCCTGTTCAATCTTCTGCGCCGTCTCAAACTGCTCTTTGGAATGCCTCTGAGTCACCTTGTCCTTCAGGTAGATGGGGTCTCTCTGCTCCCTGTTGAGACATCCAGGGAACCAGGCTGAGCTTCTCACCTCCCCCCCCAGGCCCTCCCCCTCCTCTTTGCTTCTTTGTCCAGAGTAACAGGGGTCTCCACCACCCCAGGGCCCCCGTGTGCTCCCCTGGTAAAGCACAGCCTGCAGGCTCCACGGGGAGCTCCGGGCAGAGAGGGGGAAGGTGGGAACCCCAGTGTGTGCACACAGAGACCAGACACCTCAGCTGGCCCCCGAGTGTAGGTATCAGAAGCCTGGAAGCACAGAAAGGCCAAGTGGAGGAGGGCCTTGGCAAGCCGTTAGCCCAACCCGCACAGAAACTCAAGCCCAGTGGGAGCAAAGGCCCAGCCACATCACAAGCCAGCTCCTGGCAGAGCTGGACCCAGGCCAGGCCACCCAGTTCCTGTGTTGTTGTGAGCGCCCAGCTGAGAGGCAGGAGAAGGGGAAAGGGGCTGGGAGTCAGGAGGGGAGCTAGGCAGACAAAGCTGGACCTACTCAGGGAGCGGTGGCAGCGTCCAAACAGCGCGGAGAGTGGTGTGGAGGGAGGGCTGTGCTGGGTTCACGGGCCTGGCTCAGCGTGAGATGGCGGCTCGAGGGGGAAGGCCGCTCCTACATGGGATGCCTATTTCAAGGCCAAGGGGGCCCCCCCCCGCCCCACGGCTTTGAGCCAGCAGCGCATCCCCAGCAAGGCCCCAAGCCAAGCCCCCGAGGAGCCTGTCACCTACTTGATGTGTTTGGCGCTCTTGTAGTGGATGAAGATGACGATGGGGTAGATGTGCATGTGGTGCAGCCGCTCAATGGCGTGGGGGGCGACGTCCAGGAGACAGTGCCGGTTCTGTGGGGAGGGAGAGAGTGAACACCTGGGCAGGTGCGGGGTCGGGGCCTCGGGAACACTGGACACTCCAGCCTTCCTCTGCCACCGATGGGCCCCACCCCTCCCCTGACACTGCCCTGCCTTGCCCTGTAAGTGAACTTACAAGGTTCTACCAACGAGCAAGGCAGCAAAACCAGTCTTCCGTTAAGACCACGCATGATACACGGAGGGGAAACCTCCTCTGGGAAGATCTCTCCCCACAAGCCGTCAGCTGTGATGACGGTCCAGGCTGGGAACCAGGGCCAAGCGGGGTCTGGACGACCCCACTCCAAACTCCCTTTCCTGCCTTTACCCAGATATAGGAACTTCCTAAAGCGCTACCCCACCTGGCCTCAGAAACCTTACTTCTGCCAGTCTGGGCAAAAGAAGATGCGGAGGCTCGGTGGGGGGCTGAAGCAGGGTGGCGGGGAGTGTGGGTCTTTGCGTGGCTGTGATTGAAATGCATCCCATGGATCCCCTGAGCCTCCAGGCAGAGTATGAGCCAAAGGCAGGCCACAGGCACCCTGCCTGTGGTTCTCCCTGACCCCTAAAAGCTCCACTGAGGGGGTCCACCCTTTGGCAGGCTTTCTGACGTCCTGGGGCACCCCTGACTGGAGCTCGTCCACTTCAACTGGGCATTCTGCACTGACAGCTGTAAGAAGTCAACTCCCTCATGTAACAGGAGGGATCCAAAGCCTGGCGAGGTAAACTGACCACCCAGGAAGGATGGAGCCCCAAAAGCGCCCACAACCTCCGACTTGTGAGGGATGCTTTTCTAAAAGATTTCCCGGGCTTCCCTGGTGGTGCAGTGGTTGAGAATCTGCCTGCCAATGCAGGGGACACCGGTTCGAGCCCTGGTCTGGGAAGATCCCACGTGCCGCGGAGCAACTGGGCTCATGAGCCACAGCTACTGAGCCTGCGCGTCTGGAGCCGGTGCTCCGCAACAAGAGAGGCCGCGACAGTGAGAGGCCCGCGCACCGCGATGAAGAGTGGCCCCCGCTCGCCGCGACTCGAGAAAGCCCCAGCACAGAAATGAAGACCCAACACAGCCAAATAAATAAATAAATTTATAAAAAAAAAAAAAAAAAAAAAAGATTTCCCCACTTCCCCTCATACTACCTGGCAAACAGACCCCAGCGTGTTCACAAACCTAAAGGCACACGGCAACGGCTCTTATCCTTTCAGGGTCGTGGCCCTGATGGAAGCCGTGCCCCTGTCCCTAGAATAAGACACATCAGCTCAGCACACAAGCTCAGCAGATGCATTCTGGGACCCTGTTGTAGAAATCCCTGTGAGGGGCCTTTCCTAGAGTTCAAAGCTCTCGTCTGAGCCCCTCAGAGAGGGAGAGGTGACACACGCACAGGGCGACTTTTGCCCAGGACTAGCTTCCTACTCACGAAAGCGGAAGCACAAGAAGCAATGGGGGCCAGCCCCCAGTAGGTTAACTCAGACTAACGGGACACAGGCGAGCTCATGAAGGTCCGAGAGACATGCAGGGCAGATGTGCAAAGGTACAGAGCTCGGACACACACACTGGGGTCCAAACCCCGGACTCAGAGAGGCGCCCCCATCCCTTGGTCTGCAGCAACAGGTACCTTTTCTGTGATCTCCTTTATGGAAGCCACTGTGGTCACATCAAAGTGGCCACTCCTCCGCTTATAGTCGACAAACAGGCAGTCTTTGACGCCCCGCTCGATGGCCTGCTGGGAGGCCTTCATCACCTCTGCAAAGCACAGACACAGGAATCAGGAATGCCCTGGCGCCATGAGCCGTCACCGCACGTGCCAGGAAGAACGCTGCGCAGAAGAGACTTTAGGAACCCAGCCCTGCTGTCCTCTCTCCCGGACAAAGAACCAGAGGCTGCACGCTGATCTGAGCCAAGTCCAGGGGACTCTGAAACACCATGGGATCCATCCCCGGGAACAGGGGGAGGAACACAAACACAGGGACAGGCACAGCCCAGCAGGCACGAGGGCATCCCTTACCAAGGGGGCATCTGCAGAACTTGCCGGGCACCTCGTTCACGAGCATTTCCTTCACCACATCCAGTAAGGGCCCCAGGATCAAGACGGGCCTCAGGGAGGTGCAGTCCACCTTCTGGACCCGCTGATAGGCAAGGCTCACCGAATCTGAGGGAGAGAGGGGAGCAGTGTCCTGGATGGGTACCCACCTGGAGCAGAGGGAGGAAGGGGAGGGGCTGGGGACCCACTGCTCCCCTGACCTTGCTTACCCCAGGGAGGCCCACATCCTTCACTCCGCAAACCCAGAGCCAGCTACCCAGCTCACCCTGGTTTGTCTGGGACTTGCCCAGTTGTAGCACTGAGAGTCCCATACCCCGGGCACACCGGGGCACGGCCGCTCCTGGAGTCCAGCACCGTGTCCCTGCTCCACGGACACCCAAGACACTGCAGCACTTCATCCTGCTCAAATTCTTCCCTATGTGTCCAAAGCGCGCTCCCCTCACCCCTGGTATATATCCTCTGCTCTCTAGAGAGGCAACCTCCCCTGAGGTAGGTGTGGTCATGTGACCCAGACCTGCCCCATGGGGTGAGCAAACTCTCCCCCTTCCCGTGAGCTGAAATGGACAGGACCGGGCGCAGTGCGCCAGCTCTGGTCCTGCAGATGAGAACAACCCTCAGGAGATGACAGAGCCACAGGACAGAAGGGACCTGGCTCCCTTATGATCCCCAGAACAGAGCTGCCTCCCGGGGATCCCCCCACCAGCTCAGACTTTTATGTGGCAGGGAAATAAGCTTCTTATCATGCTTCCGCCATTGTTGTCTGGTCTCAGTTACAGCAGTCAAACCGATATCCTAGTTGATACATGTAGTAAAAACCTCCCCTTCCACCAAATGAATAAAAAAAAATCCTTGCAGGAAGTGACCGCCTAAAAACCAGCATGCAAATATCTTCTTGGCACCTCCCTTGTACCGATCACTGTGCTGGCATCTCGGAAACACTTTTAAAAAGAGTAGAAAGCACAGTCCCTGCCGCTGCAGAGCTCATGCTCTAACCAGGCTCACAGACGGCAACAGGTTAAGAAACAAGACAACCATACAAGAGTTGCCTGCCAGCTCCAGGCAGCAGGACAAGAAGCCTCACCCTCGGGGGGGGGGTGGGAGTGGCGATGAGGAGGGGCAGAAGTGAGGTGAGGGTCGCCTGAGGTGGGCTTGTGAGGAAGGGTCAATGAGAGGTCCGGCCTGGAAGGCCCGTGACCAGGAGACAAAGACAGACGGACCAGAAGGCAGAGCTTTAGAGGTGAACACACAGGGCGGTGCTCGGTGCAGCCTCAGCTCCACAAACGCCGAGCTCACAGGCAGAACCGCGTGCATTTTTTCGGTCTGAGGATTATCCAGGTACATCTATATGGCTTCCTATACAGCATTTCTCAACCTGGTGACCAGATGATCTGTTATTAAAGCAGGGGGAGGGTTTGGTGATCACATTCACTGTCCAAGACCCCCGCACACTTCTGACTGAAGGCTCTGTGGAGTCCCAGGGCAAAGAACTTCCTCCAGGAAGAGATAAAAACACGCCCTCTTTTAAAACTCTGAACATTACAGATAAAGCCAGGCATCCTCTCCAACACCTCTTCTCCAGTCCCGGTCCTCAACAGTTTGCTCATAACCACCGTCATAGTCGGTTATAAGGATATAAAGTACATCCTCTTCCAGATGCCATTCTTACATGTTGACTTTTACAGGCTCAAAACACCTAGAAAATATGTATGTCCATGTGCTCAACAAAAATGACAAGATACGTTTCTGTATCACGATACATGCGAAAATCCATGACACATCCCGCAACTCACTCTTCTACTCAGTCTCACGCTTCTGAACCGCATCCCTGGGGATTCACACTGATCTCCCTATAACTCCTTCTCAACATCCTACGGGACGGATGCCCTGCACCTATTTATCCACTTCCCTGTGTACGGACACTAAGTCACTATGTCTTCAACTGAACTTGAAGAGAACCATCTTCTCCCCTAATGATTACTGACACTCCACACAGAGGGGCACCAATTTAGAAGATTCCTTTTCCTCCCCGAATAATCTGCTTTGCCGGAAGTCCTCATAGTTACAGAATCATAGGGGGTGCTACAGAGCATCTCGCAAGCACTAACTCCAACAAGAGTCAGAGGTCCAGAGAAAATAAAAATACTCCCTGGGAAGTGTAAATAAACAGACAAATAGACCATCTGGAAGTAACCTAATGTAGTTATGTAAACTGCTTTTAAAACTGGTATAGATATTAAAACCCACAGCATAAAGGTAATAATAAATCTATGCTAATGTTCACATAATATAAAAAGGATGTAACTGGTATCATCCATAACATAAAGGGGGCTGGGGGGGGATCCCAGAGATGTAAAGTAGAGTTTTTATATAGGATTGAAATTAAGCTACCATCAGTTTAAAATGAATTGTTATAACCTTAAGATGTTTTATGTAACCGCAACGGTAACCAAAAAGAAAATATCTATAAAATATACACAAAGGGAAACGAGAAGGGAATCAAAACATGTCACTATAAAAAAAAATCAATAAAATACAAAAGGCGGCAGCAAAGGAGGAAAAGATAGACAAAAGAGCAACAAGACATATGGAAAACAACTAACAAAATGGCAATAGAAAGTCCTTCCACATCAGTAATTACTTTAAATATAAATGGATTACATGCCCCAATTAAATGACATAGACTGGCTGAATGCATAAATAAAAAAGATCCAACTAGATGGTGTCTACAAGAGACTCACCTAAGCTCTAAGGTCATTCATAGGCTAAAAGTGAAAGGATAGGAAAAAAAAAATAATTCATGCAAACGGGCACCTAAAGAGAGCAGGTCTGACCACAGTTGTATCAGACAAAATAGATTTTAAGACAAAAACTGCCACAAGAGACAAAGAAGGACATTACAGCATGATAAAAGGGTCACTTCTCCAGACAGATAAAACAATCATAAACATATATGCACCCAACACTAGAATTCCCAAATAAGTGAACACTGGTGAAACTGAAGGGAGAAACAGACACCAACACAGTATTAGTAGGGGACTTCAATACCCCACTTTCAGTTATGGATAGTGCAACCAGACAGAAGATCAACAAGGAAACAGTACTTGAACAACACTACAGACCAATGGACCTAACAGATTCCCCCCTAGAGCCTCCAAGGGAGTGTGGACCTGCCAGCACCTTGATCTTGGCCCAATGGTACTGATTTTGGACTTCTGGCTTCCAGAACTGTGAGAGAATAAACGTATGCTGTGCTGACCACAAAGCGTGTGACATTTGTTACAGCAGCCCCAGGAAACAAATACACAACGAAAGCCAGAAGACAATGAATTATATCTTTAAAATGCATAAGTAAAATATCTACCAACCTAAAATTCTACATCCAGTGAAAAATCTCCAAAATGATGGGAAAATACACCAAAAAAAAAAAAGATAGAGAATTTGTCACCAACAAACCTGCATTACAAGAAATGCTGAAGGTCACCATAACATCAAGAAAATGGTAATTATATGAGGTAAAGGATGTATTAAACTAACCTTATTGTGGTAAACCGTTTGCAACATATACACCTATCAAATTATCATCCTGTACACCTTAAACTCACACAATATTATGTGCCAGTTATATCTCAATTAAGATGGAAAAAAAGAAATGCTGAAGGGAGTGTTCAGCTGAAAGAAAAGATCAGAAGGAAAGAGAACTGCAGGAAGGAATGAAGAATAATGGAAAGGATAAATATAAGTGAATAACTGACGTGAAAATCAGTAACACTGTTGGATTTAAAATATATGTAAAATGAAAATGATAATGCAAAAGGTGGGAGGGAGGTAAAGAAGTCACAGTGCTCTGATGTTTTAGAATTATTAGAGAAGCGGTCAAAGCAATGATTCATGTTAGCAGTAAGTCAGAGATCTATATCATGAGGGTTGCTGTAATCTACCCCCACCACCACCGAAGAGTAAAACAAAATGATTAACTAAAAACTAACAGATGGGGGGACAGAATAATAAAAATGCTTGATTAATCCAAAAGGAAGAAAAGGAAGTGAAAGGAACATAAAACAGGCAGGACAACAGAAAACAAACTGGAAGATGGTAAATGTAACAGTCATGATTTAATCAGTGATTAAATACTCTGATTAAACGATAAAGATTGTCACAGGTGTGTTCAAATTGTGAAAACGCCTCAGGATATACACTTTTCTGTAGATGTATGTGTGCTTTTCTATACATATATCATATCTCACTAAAATGAAAAAAGATGAAGTATCACAGTGGGTTGAAAAAACCCTACAGGCTGCCTACAGAGCCACGTAAATATAAAGCTACAGAAAAGTATCAAAAGATGGAAAAAGACAAACTATGCAAACCCTTAACCAAAAGAAAACTGGTGTGATAATAATACTTAAACAAATTAGACTTTAAGGCCAGAAACATTTCTAGACATAAAGAGGGACATAATGATAAAAGAGCCAATTTAACAGTTAAGATATAAAAATTTAGAAATAACAATTTAGGGCTTCCCTGGTGGCACAGTGGTTGAGAGTCCGCCTGCCGATGCAGGGGACACGGGTTCGTGCCCCAGTCCGGGAAGATCCCACATGCCGCGGAGCGGCTGGGCCCGTGAGCCATGGCCGCCGAGCCTGCGCGTCCGGAGCCTGTGGTCCGCAACAGGAGAGGCCACAGCGGTGAGAGGCCCGCGTACCGCCAAAAAAAAAAAAAAAAAGAAAAAAAAAAGAAATAACAATTTAAAGACCACTTCAAAATACATAATGAAAGAAAAAAAAAACAAAACAAAAAACAACCCACTGAAGAACTGAAAGGAAGACTAGACATATGGCTGTTTTCCAAAGACATCCACTAGACATACACCAAATACACCAGAGATGGTGTCTACAGAAGAAAAGGGAAGGGAGAATCAAGCAACTATTATTGCCAAAAGGTGAACAGTCTATTTTACATTTAAAAATGTAAAAACCCATTCTTAGCTCGAAGGCCATATAAAAAACAGCCAGACTTGGCCCATAGGCTATGGCTTGCCAACCCCTGTCCTCACTGACAGTGACCTGTGGGCCATGAACAAAGGTGGGACTCGCTCAACTCACTGTGACTAAGGCCCTAACTGAAACAATAAATAAGGAAGGAGAGGAGGAGGAAACCAGCTGTCCCATCTTCTGAGGCCCACTGCCACCTCCACACCCTGCTACCAGGGAGGGCACACCTTCTAGGACAGTGGACACACACGGGGGTCCTCGGAGCAGCATTCACAGGAGGCTCGGGCTTCACAGGACAAACGCACCCCTCCACGGGGCAATCTGCCAAAGGATGTCTGACGCTGCCTAATACGCAACTCCAGGACTGGGTCGGCGCCTGGCCCTGGGAGGATCTTGGAAGAATGGACACAGGAGGGGACTTCCCTGGTGGCGCAGTGGTTAAGTATCCGCCTGCCAATGCAGGGGACGCAGGTTGGATCCCTGGACCGGGAAGATCCCACATGCCGCGGAGCAACTAAGCCCGTTCGCCACAACTACCAAGCCTGTGCTCAAGAGCCCGTAAGCCACAACTACTGAGCCCACGCACCACAACTACTGAAGCCCGCACGCCTAGAGCCGGTGCTCCGCAACAAGAGAAGCCACCGCAATGAGAAGGCTGCGCGCCGCAGCTAGAGAAAGCCCGCGCGCAGCAACGAAGACCCAACAAGGCCAAAAAAAAAACAAGAAAAAAAGAACGGACACACACAGGAGTAAGGCCAAACACGGCCAAAGATCTGCACAGTGGCCCTTGGTCACCACCAAGCAGCCAGTAATAACCCAAAAACAAACTAGAAGCAATGCATTGGGCAGAGACTGCTTTTTGCCCACCCAATACCCATCTTTCCTTTATTCCTTACTAACAGAACCTGCGTTACTGAAGCCGGCAGGTCACCAGTGAAAGTCCTGCCTTCTCAGCCTCCCTCGCAGACTGAGCGGCCAATGAGGAATAAGTGGGAGACCAAGGGTGGGGCTTCCAGGTAAGCTGTTTAAAGAGGCACACTTTTGCCCTGCCCCTTCCTCCTCCCTGCTGCCTGAACGTGGACGTGATGGCAGAAGCTGCAATGACCATGGGGAGACCTTGAGGATGGAAGCCACACCCTACAGGTGGCAGACACTCTGAAGACAGTAGCACCACCATCCCAACCCAGACACACATCCCTAGATCAGTTATGTGCGAAAGCAAAGCAAACTTCTATCTTGTTTAAGTCACTGTGGTGAGGCTTCTGTGGTCAACAGCACACCTCATCCTGCGAGCCTGCTGGGGAAAGCCAGCCCAGCCACTTGCCTTCAAAGAGTGGAATGGAGTCGTTGGAAAAGGTGTCCAAGGCGAGGAGGTCTTTCCCATCTTTGGACCCGCTGCGTTTATGCTTATGTTTCCTTCGAAAGAAGGATCTGCGTGCAGCCGCCGAGAGCGTCTTTGCAGTGTTGTTGTCATCCTTGACTTCAGACATGCTGAGCCTCCGGGAGAATTCCTGGTCCATCCTGTGGACAAGAGTACAGCAGTGCTGCGAAGGGCCCAGCATGCCCAGCCGCGAGGAGAGCCAGAGCTGGGACCCCAGGCTCCTCCTACATTCTCTCCAGGTTTCCTGGCCGCTTCACCACCCACGCTACTGAGGACGCCATGGTGCCACGGCTGTGAGGGTGATACACACACACCAGTGCTGGGCAAGCTCTCAGAATACAGGGCCCCTGCGACAGTCAGACGAGGGTCGGAAGGAGCTGCTAAGCCAGGCTTCACTCGTGCCCACTGCACGTTACGCTTCCTGCCGCCAAGGGGAATGAAGCACAGGTATACACTATAACACAGCAGAAGAGCCCTGAAAAAATCATGCCAAGTAAAAGAAACCAGTCTCAAAAGACCACGTGCTACATGACTCCATTCACGTGAAAGTCCAGACAGGGAAGTCTACAGACACAGAAAGATCAGTGGTCGCTCAGGGTTGACAGGAGGGGGCAGGGCAGACAGAAAGACAAGGCGCGGTAGCTCAAGGGTTACGGGGCTTCTTTCTGAGGTTCTCAAATTGACTACGGTGATGGTTGCACATCTGTGAAAATACTAAAAGCCAGTGAACTGTACACTTTGGGTAAATTGTAGGGTATGTGAATTATGTCTCAACAAATCTGTTAAAAACAAAAAAGTGGGCTTCCCTGGTGGCGCAGTGGTTGAGAGTCCGCCTGCCGATGCAGGGGACGTGGGTTCGTGCCCCGGTCCGGGAAGACCCCACATGCCGCGGAGCGGCTGGGCCCGTGAGCCATGGCCGCTGAGCCTGCGCGTCCGGAGCCTCTGCTCCGCTACGGGAGAGGCCACAGCAGTGAGAGGCCCGTGTACCGCAAACAAACAAACAAACAAACAAAAAAACAAAAAAGTGCTGTCTCCTAAGTTGCCCCTGTGCTTCTGTATAGCACTGACTTAAGTACAGCGCTGACCTACACTAGGACCAAAATTGCTTTTTGGACAAGCAATTGTGGCAAAACGTACAGACCAGAGGCTGACACGATCATCAGAATAAACCCCCACGAGCCCCAGCCCGCGTCCCATGGGGCATCCCCACAGGTGCCGCCCGCCCCAGCCCCAGGCCCAGACTCGAGAACACTCACACGTATTTGCTGGGGATCTGCCCGCGCTGGATCTTCTGGGCATTCTCGTCCAGCTGCCAGGCCATCCAGGACCCAAAGGAGCCCTGGGGCAAGGTGTCGTCCACGTAGAGGATGTCATCTTTCTTAAAGCTCAGCTCACGCTCCACCTCTGCCAGCCGCTCATAGAGGGCCCTGGACCGGGCGAGGGAGACGACAGGTCAGGCCGCTGGCTGCCCTTTGCAGCCATTCTCCTAGAGCCGCTCTCCTGCTCTGAACTTTCCCCAGACCCCAGAGGCTGATCAGGACCAGCCTCTCCCCAACCTAGCAGTGGTCCCCAAAGAGGGGAGCCCGGGCTCTACATGACAGGACAGAGACTGTCCTTTCCTCCCCCGAGACCGGGCTCCCTGGAGACAAGGGCTGCCTCATGCCCATCACATAAAAGACTTTTTGCCAAGGACCAAGGCCGTTATCTCCATTCCAGATGGGCCTTTCCCATTTGCGTCCCTCCCCTGAGTCAAGGCTGACGGTTCCTACAGACTAGAAACTTCCCAGAAGGGAAACATGTCATCCTCAACTGAGGAGGGGTT
>NW_021146351.1:0-17827 GCF_002837175.3 Physeter macrocephalus
TTGTGCAGTTGGAACAGGGGCCGAGGTGGGAGCGGCTTCCTGGGGAAGACGGGCCCTCGAGGGTCGGAGAGGAGGAGGCCTGGGGGGAGGCTGAGTGAGGTGCCCTAGGCTTCACCTGCCCTTGGGGGGTGTCCCTCCAGGAGCCAAGCACCAGCTCATTTAGTGTACCTGAGCCTGGGTGGGCTTTTTTTCTTTTAAAGACTTTACAAACTACGAATGAGCACCGAAAGAGTTACAGCAAATACAAACAGCATCGTCAAAACCAGGCTTTCAAAAATTCTAGCTCCCCCCCACCAAAAAAAAAAATTCTAGCTCCCAGCCTCCAAGGGCGAAGGCCGATGGCTCTGTGTCCCAGCCCTTGCTCTGTTCCATATGGAGTTTCCCATATCTAGTTTCCCAGCCCACTTTCAAAGGCCCCCTGCCGGCCTTCTAACCACCCCCGGTCTCCACTTCCACTCTGATGGGCCGGACTGTGGAGGTGACATAATGAATGACCTCTGCGCTCTAGGGTCGGGGGTTCAGGCCTGGGCAGGGGGCTCACAGGATGGGGCTTCCGGGAGAGCTCTGCCCCAGCATCCTCATAACCCACGTGCATCCAGCACCGGGAGGCCTCAGGCATTAGAGCATTCGCACGACTGCACTGAACAAACAAGCCAGAGCCCGGCTCTGCCCCAGGACGGCGGAGGATGCAAAACTAATTACGATGGGGCCCCTCCGCGAAGGAACTCAGAGTCTGTCAGTCAAGAGCTGGAACCCAGTTAGTGGCCTAGCCTGGTGCCTGGTGTTTCTTATCCTGCTGAGGATCACGGTTAATTACCATTAGGGGAGATCCTTACTTCCTGCCGGGGGCTTCGCATCTCCAGGAAGGAAGCCCAGGAGAAGGAAGTAAAACCAACTGCCTTTGGCACAAGAACTTGAATCTCAGAACCGGAGGAGGCCTCTGTCATCTACTCCAGCCCCCCTTCCCGCCGAGGGGAGGTGAACAGCCACACTTTGGTGACAAAGCTGAGTCATCTACTTCTGGGGACGCTAAGTGGTCTCCAGGTGACCTTTTTTGGGGCGGGGGGTCTTGGCCCCCCAGAGCTGTGCAGAAAAGCAGTGGTCATTGGAAAGACGATAAGCCAAGCTCCGGAGCCCGCTCCGTTCCAGGCAGCAGCTCCTCGTCTGGGTACTGCCAGCCAGAGCACTGTGACAGGGCCCTGGGTACCGTTACAGGTCAAAGTTACAGCTGCTATGTTCCGAGACCACTACTCCCCTTGGAACAGAGGCAGGGCAGGGGGAGAAGGGGAAGAGAGGGGAGGGTCATGGCCTCCGAAGTGATAAGGGATGGTTCCCAGACGTGGGTGTGCGGCCCTCAGGTCCACACAGCCGATCTCCCTAGATCTTCGGGATTTTTCCAGCCCCTACCATCGCTCTGGCAGCCCAAGCAGTGACCGTCTCTCCCCTGTTCACCCTAGAGGAACACTTCGTGGTGGCCCTGTATGACTACGAAGCCGTGAACGACCGGGACCTGCAGATGCTGAAGGGGGAGAAGCTGCAGATCCTGAAGGGGTAAGGGTCCTGGACACCGTCCCTGTGACTGCAGGACCCCACCCCCCGCCCACCTACCTTTCCCCCAACCTGCCGCCCTGCACGGCTGCCTCTAGAATATCTTCTCCAGTGCCCTGCCCCCCAGCCCAGCCCAGTCACTCGGTAGTAGGGGTTCGTATTCACTACCTCCTGCTCTGCTGTCAAAATCCTACTCTTCCTTCAAAACCCACCTTTAACGTCACCTCCTCCATGAAGCCCTCCTGATGCCCACAATGCTTGCCTGGCTGCTCCACCACAGCTCTGGACTGGAGTCTGTTGTGTCCAGATTTGTCTCCCTTGCCAGACACGATCTCGCCTGAGACCCTACCCGTGAATTCAGCTTTAGTTTATCCAGGGTTTCTTCTCAGAAACTGCTCTAAAGCTACTCTCTCGCACGTCGGGCTTGTCCTGTGGAGCCTGAGGGCTCCTTTGTTTCTTGATGTTCTGTGATAAAGTGTGAAGGCCCTGACCTTTGGACCATCTGTGGGCTCTGGTTGGTCCTCTCCTCCGCAGCCCTCCTTGTTTCTGTCTTTCCCGTCCAGTCCAAACTCACTCCCCAAACCCTAAACGTGTCCCATTAATCGAGAGGAAGGCGGCTCACCAGAGGACTGGGGCCCTCTTGGGTGGATCACGCTATGGAGACAAATCTCTCCTGGAGGCTGCGTTGTTCCCTTTCCTTCCCTGGACCAGGAGCATCTTGGGCCCATCGGACGCTGGCGAGTTGGAATGACCTGGACACACCGCATCACTGAGCCACTGGCCCCAGTTCCCTCCCTCGGCCTGACCACCTGCCTCTCGAATCCTCTGCCTCCCAGGGGTGAGATGCTGTGGGCTGTGAGCTGCCCAGAGAGGCCGGTGGGAGCCGCTACCTGTTTTGTTTTTCTTTCCCACCTAGAGCTGGAGACTGGTGGTTGGCCAAGTCTCTCATCACAGGACGAGAAGGCTACGTGCCCAGCAACTTTGTGACCCGAATAGAGACCCTGGAAGTGGAAAAGTAGGTGGACAGACGGCCCCTCAGAGCAGAGGCGTGTGCTGGCTGCTTCTAGTCTGTGCAGGGCAGAGCCAGAAAGTAGCTAAAGAGCAGAGCAGGGTGTGAACCCGGCACAGAGGGGCCAGGAGAGGGGTGGGGAATTGGTGCCGCTGGGAAAGCCTTGTCTAATGTCCCAGCAACGTTTAAATCTGTGTGTGACACTGAGGGTGTCACTCAGGGAGCCCATCTCACCCTTCCCATCTGTAAAATGGGAGCTGCCCATTTCCTGGCTAACCTGATAGAGACACCACATGTCCCATCGCCTTGATCAGCCACCCTCCTCCCCTGCCTCCAGGGCAGGACTCAGGGCTTGCACCTCGGGGGGCTCACAGGATGGGGGCCTTAGGGGACAGCTCCGCCCCAGCATCCTCATAACCCACCTGCACAAGGCACCAGCCAGGGCCTCGAGCATTAGTGCCCTGAGCAAACAGAGCCAGAGCCCCAGCTCTGACCAGGACCGGGGAGGATGCAAAACCCATTATGACGTGACCCCTGCCCTGAAGGAGCTCAGAGTCTGTCAAACTCACGAGCTGGCACCGGTCTGCCGCCTCGTCTAGTGTTCCCATCCAGCGATGGTCGCCCTCAGGAGGGCTCCTTGCCCAGCACGCCCGGCCCTGTGCCTGTCCCTGGACCAGTGTGAGGCTGGGGCACATCCACCCTAACCAGCCTGTGCTCAAGGGGCACCAGAGACCCGACCCCAAGGAGGGTGGGCTGTGAGGGAAGGTGTCAGGTGCATTCTCCCAGAGCAAAATTAACAAAGGGCACCAAATACTGCTCTCCTTTCATTTCAAGAAAACACCAAGTCCATCGCTGACAGCAGGGAAAGGGGCCGAGGGGCATTTCATGTATCAGAATGTGAGGGGCTCAGCTCAGGGTTAAGCTGGCAACAGGAACACATTTTATCTCTGGAGGGAAGGGACTTGGGTGACAATATCCCCGGGAGTGTGGCCACTCTCTGAGGTCTGTCTGCCTTTGTGCTTTTCTTTGCCAGGTGGTTCTTCAGATCAATTTGCCGGAGAGATGCAGAGAGGCAGCTTCTGGCTCCAATCAATAAGGCCGGCTCCTTTCTTATCAGAGAGAGCGAAACCAGCAAAGGTAAGCCTGGGCCTCCGCTGCCCTCCCTGCGCAGCCCGGGAGCCCCACCTGCGGCCTTGCTTCTGGGAGTTGGGAGGGGGCCGGTGTGTGGGGTGCTAGGCAGGAGAACCTGGCGGCGTCCACCCCGGGGGGGTCCCTCCCACGTCAGGCCAGCCAGGACAGCCCACGGGTATCTGATAACTGAGCGTGAGGCTGTACACGTGGACAGTTCTCCCAGGGCCCCGCTGGAAGTGTGCCCAGCACGAGGGCTGCTCCCATCTCGGGCTGGTCTCGCCCTGTCTCGGTCAGCAGGGGTGCTGAGGCTGGCGGGGGCCACGTCTGGAATCAAAGGATTTGGGAGCTGAAAGAATCCTTAGAGATAATCTCAGCTAGAGGCTGTGACTCAGACACTTCCAGGATCCTGTGAGGTATAAATTTGTGATATACAAGGAGGGGGCAGTGATCACTGAGATCTGGGGGACTCATAGATTCATACCCACTGACTGAGCAGAACGTTTCTGCCACCACCCTCAGGCCACTGGGTTTTCTCTTTCTCTGTCTTTAGTTTTCTCTCTGTCTTTCCTCCTCAAAGTTCTCTCTGCTATAAAGTATAAAACACATCTAAAAATTGCATAAATTATAAATGAGTGCATAATTATAAACATAGAGTCATGCTAAGTAAACACCTGTGTAACCACAAGAGCAAGAACATTCCAGACACCCAGAGCCCCTCTCCCTGCCCCACCCCCGCCGGAGAAGCCACCACTGTCCTGACTTGGATGGAAATCCTTCCTTACCTTTCTTTATAGTTTTACCACCCATGTTTTGTCTGTTTTTCACCTTTACACAAAGGGAATCATACTATTTTAGTTTTTGTGTGCGTCCTATTCCTTTCACTCAACACTGTAAGATTCTGTATTCGTTTGCCAGGCCTTCTGAAGCAAAGTACCAGGAACTGAGGGACTTAACAGAAATGTGTTTTCCCACAGTTCTGGAGGCTAGAAATCTGAGATCAAGGTGTGGGCAGGGTTGGTTTCTCCTGAGGCCTCTCTCCCTGGCTTGTCTATGGCTGCCTTCTGCCTGGGTCCTCACCTGGTCGTCCCTCTGTGTGTCTGTGTCCTCATCCCCTCTTCTTACAAGGACCCCAGTCATATGGGATCAGGGCCCACCCTAGTGACCTCATTTTAGTGTAATCACCTCTTTAAAGGCCCTAATTCTAAATACAGTCACATTCTGATGTACTGGGGGTTAGGACTTCAACACAGGAATTTGTGGGGAGACGGGAGACACAATTCAGCCCATAACAGACTCACTCGTGTTGTCGAGGATAGCAACAGTCTGTTCACCTTGACTGCTATACGGAATCTAGTATGTGAATATTCCATAAGTTATTGCTATTTCTCCACGCTAACGTTGGTGGACTTGGGGTTGTTTCCAGCTTGGGGCTGTTATGAACGTGCTGCTATGAACCTTGTTATATATGCTTTCTGGTGCACGTTTGCCACTAGTCTTTCACCTTTGAGGTACTGGGCCAATACCCCCATTTGAAAGATGAGAAAACTGACTCCCTGAGGGAAGAAGTGACTCACTGAGGACCAACAGTGAACAAGCGTCAGGGCCCAGATCATCTGAGGGGCACCAAAAATCTTCACAAGCTCTACAACGTGTCAAACTGGCCTAACCTGGGTGGATGGAGGGGAGTTTCCCAAGCAGGGTGAAGAAAGCCTTTGTTATCGGGACATTGCACAGAGGGACCTGTTACAGGAGAGGAGGTGGCGGCAGCGACATCAGAGGTGAAGGGGAGAGAGGGTGGCTGGGCTGTGAGCCTGGCCCCCTGTGTCAGGGCAAAGAGAACAGACAGGGCTTTCCTGGTGGGAGCGCCACCCCCTCCCCTGCCCGCCGGCTTACCCTTCAGCTCCATCCATGGCTTGAGAATTGCAGTGAGTGGAAACACTAAAGCAGCAAAAGCCGGACAAAGAGAGCTGCTTACAACCCCCTGGAGGCTCAGGGGAGCTCCAGCAGCTCGCTGCCCCTCAAAGGGTCAGAACCAGGTGGGGGAGGTGGAGGGATGCAATGGTGCGTTGGGGTGCTCTGTGCAGAATTTCCTGAAATGCACCCATGGATGCATTAAATTATATACACATACATATTAGGATATTGCCACTACTCCATTTGAATAGCAGTGCATCTATGTCCAAGAAACAATATGGGAATCATTAGAGATGACCTAAGTGTTTTGTTTGCTGTAGAATATTTCAAACGCATACGGAAGTGAAGCGAATAGTATAATGGAGCCCCTGTACCCAACACCCAGCTTCAACAATAATCCACCCAGCTAATCTCGTTTTGTGTATATCGCCACCCACCACTCTTACTTTGAAGCAAATCCCAGACATCACGTCATTTCACCCGGAAATGATGTCTTAATTGTTGCCTATTGCTAAGGGACCCCCTGGAGGGAAAGGGCGTCCCCAACCTCAGTGTGAAGGAGGAAGGGGTCTCTAAGGGTGGTGGGTGTCTCCTCCTGTCCTTGCCCCCCTCCCCAGCTAGTCCAGGCTGGGATTGGCCAGCTGGAGCTGAGGCTTCGGGACCCCGCGCACATATACACATCCCTGCATACACGTGCTCACACCCCACCGAACTCCAAAGCATCTGGAGGCCACAGACAGGATGGGAGATGGGGAAGGAACACTGCCCCCAGAAGCCAGGGAGCGAGTTCTAGCCCCGAGGGGCCTCCAGGACATCCCTTAGCTTCTCAAGCTTCGTTTAATTGGTATCTGTGTGAGTACTGACTAGTTTCCCAGTTCAAGGGCAGGTGGTCCTTACAGTGTTAAGAAATCTCAGTCTCTGGGAGCCCAGCTTTGCCTATGCCCGGCGCAGCCCACACGCAGCGTGGAGACAGGACAAGGGGATCCGGATTTTGTGAACCGCAAGGACTGAAGTCCCCTTTAAGAGGAAGGAATGCCAGATTGTAAATAGATGTTCGGGACAGTCCCTAGGAGGAGCCCACACAAGAGAGAGGCCCTAAATCAGAGCTTCCGCGGCCCTGCTGGAGGAGAGCCCGGTCTCCTTGGCTGATCTAGAGGATTCGCAAGCAGGGGGCAGCGGAGGGAATGGGGAGAACAGCTCCTTTCCTCACTAGGGTGATGCGCGGATGAATGGACTCACTAGAGCCACTCTCTGGTTCCTGAGATACCGGGGCGCGTTGCACCCACCCGGGGCGAAGTCGGGGCCACAGTTTGCCGCGTGCGGGCTGGGCTGGGGTCGGAGGCAGGGCGCGCCGCGGGGCGCAAGGCTTCTCCGCATCCTTTTGCAGGTGGGCAATAGAGGGGCAATGGCCAAGGGTTAGGGGAGAAGGGATTTGAGATGGGCTGATGGGCTGATGGGGGAGGAAAGACGCCTGAAGACAAACACCGCAGAGCAAAATCAAGCGCCCACACCCAGGACAAGAGGTGTCCAAGCCTGACACCTGGCGGGGAAGGGTGGTACTGCTCGCTGTAGGCGCGTCCTTAGGAAGGGCACGAGATGCCCCAAGCCTGCCGCTGGCCAGCGGAGGGCCCTGGGGGCAAAGCGACACCCCCCCTTCTGGGCCTCAGCTTCCTCATCTTCCAAATCAGAGTGGGGGTGTGTGGTGCCCAGAGAGCTGGACAGAGGCGCTTTGTAAAAACCATCAAGTTCGTGGAATGTTTTTCAGCTGAAAACTCTTGCCATCTAAATTGCTCTTCACCCTTGGCATCTGCTGCATTAACCTAGGAGACAGAATACCTAGATGTGTGTATGGATTTGAACAGAACCCCTGGGGAGTGTCTTATGTTCTCCCCCATGGACAGGAGTGCTTGGGGTTGTAATTTACTATTGCATGTGGAGTAGGGTCAGCCTTTCAGCTGGAATGAATGAATGAATGAATGAGTCAGTCTCTTAGTCCCTCCCACAACTCTATATTTCTCAATATCCCATGGCAAAGGGTCCCCAAGCCCCAGGGCCCAAGTTGGGGGACAGCCTGATTGCTGAGATAACATCCTGCCTGCTCCAGAGTTCTGGGATTCCCTGGCTGAGTTTTGGGAGATGTGGGGAGGAATGTCAAGGACAGAGTCAGCTGGAGCTGAGAGGAAAGGCTTCCAGGAGGGTGGAGGGTGAGATGAAGGAAAAGGTAACTTTTGATGGAAGTGGTCAAAATGGAGAGCAGGATTTGGGGAACTTTTTTCCAGGATATTGAAATGAAGCCCAAATTGCAGTCCTGGTTTTCCCTCTTTATGCCTTACTTCTCATGTATGTGTCTTTATTAACCCTCCAGGTGCCTTTTCTCTGTCTGTGAAGGATGTGACCACCCAGGGGGAGGTGATCAAACACTATAAGATCCGCTCCCTGGATGAAGGCGGCTATTACATCTCCCCCCGAAACACCTTCCCCACCCTGCAGGCTTTGGTGCAGCACTATTCTAGTAAGAGGGGGCATCTGATGAGGGGGCCTGGGGGGCTTGTACCAGAGGAGCTCCTGTATCTATCACTAAGATCTCAGGATGGTGTGAATTATTGGTGCCATCTTGGTGGAGGGGTGGAGGATTATCCCAAGGCTGGACCTAAGGACGCATTCTGTGTCCCTAATCCCCTCAACTGGCTGGGACCGCTTGGAGAGTAACAAGTATTTTCAGTCTTAGAGACAGCAAGACAATGATAGCATTCCTTGCTTAATGCAAAACGAATGCAGAGAGCTGTGTGTGTGTGGTCTGTGCACGAGGGGTAGGGGTGGGGTAGGGTGGGCAATAGCGGGCAGGGACACAGCTGGGAGTGATATGGCCCCCGTGAGAATGAGACCAGTCTGGCTCCAGCCCCACCTCTTCTTTCCTAATGCAGAGAAAGGGGACGGTTTGTGCCAGAGGCTGACCCAACCCTGTGTGAGCCTGGCTCTCCAGAACCCCTGGGCCCAGGATGAATGGGAAATCCCCCGGCAGTCTCTCAAGCTGGTCAGGAAACTTGGGTCTGGGCAGTTTGGCGAAGTCTGGATGGGTGAGTATGTGTCACGCCGGGAGCCGCTCTCTCCCTGTCCTGCGTCCTGAAGCACAGAAGTCTCGGGACTTGCCCAGGGCATCATGCTTCCCATAAAGGCTTATGAGGGGGAAGGGACTGCGGCTCTATACCCATTTGACAGATGAGGTAATGGAGGCATAGAACACTAAAGTGACTTGCCCTCAGCTGTTCCGCACATGATGGTGAAGCAGGAGTAGAATCCAACTCTCCCACCCCCTCAGCCCAGTCCCTCCTTCGTTCTTTGCTGCCCTCGAGCTGCCTTTGCCATTGATTTGTGTGTGACCTGGAACGCCTTGCTAACTCATAGATAGGCAACAGCATGTTAACCGTGGTGAGCGGTGAACCAGCGGCCCCAAGACGCTGGTAACAGACCAAAGCCACCACTTGCAGCTGTGAGACTAGCCAGTCCCTTAACTTCTGGACCCCTGTGGCCTCACCTTCAATTCAGTTGACGGTCTCTCCCCTGCTCAGCAGGGGCACTCACTCTCAGAACCACAAGGTGCTTGATTTTATCCCTGGGAAGGTCCGTGTCTCTGGGCATGATTTCATGGGGGGCGTCCTGCTGCCCACCCCCCGAATCCTCTGGCACCCAGGACTGATGCCTGAGGCGCCCCTGGCAGAAGCTCCACCTGGATGGTTGCAAGTCTGAGTCATGACTTGCCTTCTGCCTTCAGGGCGGATGGGGACCTCATGGTGGGGGTGGGGGTGTGCAGGTGCCGGCGCCGTAAGGGAAACATCACAGGGCGCAGAAAGGGGGAAGGAGGCCCCAGGCCCCCTCTGCGTTCTCTATGCTTTTGTCGTGGGCTGTGATGCTCCCTGCCACGCTGAAGCTATCAAGTGGTAGAAGAGACTCATTACGTAGGGGTAGGAGGCAGGCTACTTGACGGACAGGAGATGCACCCCAGACCCGGGTGTAGGGGCAAGGAGGTGAAATGGCTCCCCTCCCAGGCCGGTAAGTTCCTCCACTGCCTGGGGCTCCCGCCTGGCGCGGGAGGCTGGCACAAGCTGGCATCCCGCAAGGTAAGCAGGCATATCCATCGCTCTCAGGAGCTGTCGTTCCAGCCCAGGACCACTTCCGGGGGCGGGGCGGGGGCGGCTGTGGCCTCAGTGCCCCATCCCTCCAGCCCCAGGGATGGCTCCTGGAAGCTTATGTCGATTTTGGTCAAGGGATCACCTCCCATAGCCTCTGGGTCTTCTGAATGTCCTCTTCATTCTCCATCCCTGGGGCTCAGGTTATTACAAAAACAACATCAAGGTGGCCATCAAGACCTTGAAGGAGGGAACCATGTCTCCGGAGGCCTTCCTGGGTGAGGCCAACCTGATGAAAACTCTCCAGCATGAGAGGCTGGTCCGTCTCTACGCCGTGGTCACCAAGGAGCCCATCTACATCGTGACCGAGTACATGGCCAGAGGTGGTGCCCTGCCCGGGACTGCATCCTTCAGACAGAGGCAGGGAGGCTTGAGGGTGGGAGTCCAGGCTTGGGGGCCCGAGAAGGCTGAGGCTGATCTGCTGCCATGGGTTTGCCGGGCCAGGAGACCTCCGCAGGAGATCACTGAGCCATGGGCTGGATCAGTTAGCCAACATCTTTCAGATCTCGGGTGTTCCATGTGCACGGGGGGTGGAGGGAAGGATGATGAGAACAAGACGAATAAGTGGTCCTTACAGAGCGGTGTCCTCTGTGCAGGAGCCCTTGAACCAGCATTTTTGGAGTGCGCTGCTGGGCCTGGCACTGCTTGCTGCCCCCTGGGGAGGACAGAGCAAGGCAAAGTCCAAAGAACAGTAGGCTGGGTGTCCAGGGACGGTTCTAGTCCAGGGAACGTTTTACAGCCCTGTGAGCATTTTACAACACGGATGGAAAGAGAGGTTGGGCGAGATGGCCTCTGAGGTCCGTGGTGTGGCCACGCTCTCCCGGGGCAGGGGGCTCCTTCTCACCCCTCCTGTGACCCTGACCACACACTGATTCTGGTCAGACCCTAACGTGCTGTGCTAATGCAGTTCCTTAAAGGTCGTCCCGTGGGCCCCCCACGCGGAGCACCTGACCGCCCTGCTCACCTCTTAGCCACCCTTGTGGTGAGCACCCCCCGACTCTTAGAGGCCAAAGAGAAGCTGCGTTTGTTCCCTGCACCAGCCCAGGAGACGGGTCTCTCCATTCTGGTGCTTTCTTGTGCCCTTGGTCCTCGGAGGAAGAATCTCTGCCAACAAACGGTGAAGGGGGCGGGAAGATGCTCTGGAATGTTGTGCGGGGAATGAGCAGGTTCTGCTCCGGTTCCCTGGCTGCGTGACCCCGAACTTGGCTGAGACCTAACACCCTCTGAGCACCTAGTAGCAGATCGGCACCTCCTGGGTGCTGTGAGGGCTGAGATGGGGGTTTCTGTAGAGCAGAGGCACTGCAGCTGTGGGTGGGTTTGTTCTCTGGGCACAAGAGATCCGACAGAGTGCCACCCGCTTCCTGCCGCAGGTGGGGGGCAGCCCGTACCCTGAGAGGCCGGCCCAGCCAGGGTTGGGCCACTCTGCACAAGCGCAGCTGCAACTTCTCTTTCCTCAGGCTGCTTGCTGGATTTCCTGAAGACGGATGAAGGTAACCGATTGTCCCTCCCAAGGCTGATCGACATGTCGGCCCAGGTTTGTGAGAACCGAGTACAGCGGGCCAGGCCCCCAGACCCTCTCCTCCGTCCCCATGGCTTAACAAGATCAACTATTTAGAGGTTGTGTCCATTAGATTTAGGCTGGGCTGTGAAGGACAGAGAGCCCAAAGTCATCATGGCTTAAATGTGCAAACACCAGAGGTGGGCAGTCTGGGGTGGGCAGCGGGGCCCCTCCTCAGAGCAGGGACCCAGGTTTCTTCCACCCTCCAGGCCTTAGCAGGTCATCTTCCCACCCAGGGGGGCTGCTCACACTTTAGCATCTCGTCCTCCTCGGCCAGCAAGAAGAAGTGGGGGGCGGCGGGGGAGAGAAGCCCACCTCCCTCCCTTTAGAGATGCGTCCCCAAAGTCACCCACTATCCTTGCTCTCCCAGGCCCCTGGCCAGCTGTCACCAGCCAACACCTACTGCAAGGGAGCTTGGGAAATGTAGTCTTTATCCCGGGCAGCCGTGAAGGAGCGAGGTGGGTTCTGTTGCTAAGGACGAGAGGGAGGAAAGGATGGTGTGGGAGACCCAGAGAGTTCCCACGAATTCATGTCACACGGTAGGCCCGTGTTTTGTGGTGACCTCGCCTGTCCTCAGATGGTGCCCACAAATGCCCTCCGTAGACTCAGACGGTGTGAGGTAAAGAGCAAAAGGAAGAGGACGGAGCTTTCCTCCCCGGGGATTTTAGCTGAGGCTTCTAACCGGCAGCAAAGCACATCTGGTGGATCCAAGTGTGCGTCTGTTAAAACTGGAACTCTCAGCAGAACAGCTCCGGTCTGTGGTCAGCCCGTGAGACACATAAACACACACACACACACACACACACACACACACACACACACTCACTCACCGCCTTCTGGGCGCTCCTTTTCCTGCTCTAAGGCATGAAATGCCAAGCTCCCCTCCAACCACAAGCCCACGTGCCCCACTTTGCAGCCACACGGCAGCTCCCCGCTGTCCTGTCACATCTGGGAACCTTTGCCCAGACTGTCCCCTCTGCCCAGGATGCCTTTGACTCTCTTCTCAGCTGGCAGAATCCTAATCAGTGTTCACGACCCAGGTCAAGGTCACTTCTATTCAATTTTTCTGGACAAGAAAGTGCAGAGAGCACCTTGGTCATGTGTTCCCCTGGCATCGTGCCTGGTGGATGCTTCTTGAAAGCAGATCTGGGTCCTGCTAGACCTTTTTTTTTTTTTTTTTTAAATTTCTAACACCGCTCATATAGTACATATATGCATGAATACAGTATAGTACATATTTGTTAATGGGATGAATACTGCTAAATGCTGTCCAGATGTAAGATATTTGGTATCCAGCTTTATAGTCCTCACAGTACGGTACCAACACATGTGTATGATGGAACCATTTAGCGAAGGAATAAATATGAAAATATACTATAATATAGAAATGAATGAATAAACCAGTGCAATTGAAGCCTAAGGAGGAGCGGGATCAATTCCAGTGCTGGCTTTGAGGAGGTAAATTGGCTTTCTGTCCTCTGCCTCAGTTTCTTCATCCATCCAGTAGGAGTGCAGTGAATAAACCCTGAGTTAGTTTCTTTGGCTAAATGGCGCAAGAGCAGCACAGACAGCTCCTCCTGGCCCAGTGCTGGCGATCTGGGACAGAAACAACTCTCTTCTTTCACTGCCTCTGTTCCATCAGGATCCCGCTGGGTTAGGTCCTCCGCCGGGTCTCACCCAATGCTCACCGCAACCCTGGGGCCCTGGAGACCCATCCCCTCACGTTCCATGTCAGGGCAGTGACACCCCCTCCCCCAAGGAGCTTAAGCAATGATTGCAATCCAGGGCTCCCTGCTCCAGGACCAGTGCTTGCAGCTTGCTGAGGAAATGAAACCCTCTCCCCAACCTCCTGCCTTCCCCTCCCCTCACGCCCCTTCCTTCCTTTTCTCCTGCCTGCCTTCTGCCACCTTCCTCCCCTGCAGACCCTTGGAAGGAGAGGAGAGGTAGGTGGGTGAGCAGGGCGGGGCCCCTCCCTCTGATGCAGAGGGCGGCCGGAGTCCTCCTTCTTCCCGAGGGGCGCTGGCCTTCACCGTGGGGCCCATTCCCTCAGATTGCAGAAGGAATGGCGTACATCGAGCAGATGAATTCAATCCACCGGGACCTGAGGGCGGCCAACATCCTGGTGTCTGAGACCTTGTGCTGCAAAATCGGTGACTTTGGCTTGGCCCGGATCATCGACAATGAGTACACTGCCCAAGAGGGTGAGCCAAGCCTCCCAACTCCCCAAGTCCCTTTGGACTTCTTGTCATGCAATTCTGGCCTTGCCCCCAGCTAGTCCAGCATTTCCCTAAAGTGTTCTGTGGAGCACAGGTGCCTCAGGAGGAATGGCTCTGTGAGGGAGTAAGTTTGGAGACACCACCCAGTCCATCCAGCCCTCCCTTGGAGACTCCCAGCTCACAGCAGCATATTAAAGGCACTGAGAAGTCCTGCAGCTAAGGAACAGTGTACTTGTGCCTCACCTCGGGTCTCCCAGACTAACTGGAATCCCAAATACTTTTTCCATGTAACTTCTGTGAACCTCCCACAGAACCAGGGGTTCAAAGAACACACTTTGGAAAACACTGCTCTAAAGTATGAGCAGCAAACCCTAATACCTGAATTGGGGTCTCCACAGGCACTCTACTTTACTTTGTAAACCTTTGGCAAAAATCCTCTTCACAAGAGGATTTGAAGGGATCAAAGTACATCTCGTCAAGCAAGTTAGTGAGCAATATTAGCTCAGCGTATTAATCAGCTGATACGGGAGAAGGATTGACATGACTCGTTCCCTGAGGGAACTTCAGGGGCTAAAGCCAGGCAAGGTGCAGGTGGTCAAGGGCAGGCCATGCGGTCTGTTCTGGACGCCGGCCAGGGCTGCAGCCGTCCGCCGGGCTTCTTGGGCAGCACGATTTGAATCCCTTCCTCACTGTGACCCGAGGAGGTATATGGGTCATGCGTCACCGTTTCCATTTTGCAGGAGAGGATTAAGGCAGGGACAAGTTACATGACTTTCCCAAGCCATGGGTCCCTGTTAGTAAACAAGACTCACGGGACGTGCAAAAGGACTCTTCCATCCCAGGTGGAAACACGTGCTGGTTGCCCAATGAAGCCCACTGGGCAAAGACCCAAAGCGCGTGACAGGGGTGGTATTTGTCCTTTCATGCTGCGGACCCCCAGGGTCTGCACACTCCTGGTCATGTGTCCTAGGGGTCTGAGCGACTCCCTGGGTGCCTCTGTGTCTGGCGCAGCTGCCCTAACTCCGCCAGGCAGGGCAGGGTGGAGGGGAGGAAGAGCAGGAAGTTGGGGGGCTTGCAGGGGCGTCAGCCACGGCCTCACAAAGCTGCCCTCGGCTTCTCACAGGGGCCAAGTTCCCCATCAAGTGGACCGCCCCAGAGGCCATCCACTTCGGGGTGTTCACCATCAAAGCAGACGTGTGGTCCTTCGGAATCCTCCTGATGGAAATCATCACTTACGGGCGTGTGCCCTACCCAGGTAGGCGGCTGCCTCTTGTCTGCTGCTCGGGGCTGTCCTGACATGACTGTGATGGCACGTGTCCCGTCTTCAGTGCCTGGGGTTGCCCCCCTGCATGTCGGAATGGACCCCAGTGGTTGCAACAGAAACCCAAGTGTGCCACTCTGGGGGCGGGGCTTCCAGCCCCTTCCTCAACGTTGCTCTTGGCGAAAGAGCTGTGTCCCCTTCATCCAGCGGAGGTCAGTGAGCCCCCAAACCTGGAATTCAGTTAAGGTCGGGGTCTGAACTCAGGTTTCCTCCAGCTAGTTTGCCCTCAGCTGAGGGCAGGTGGCCCCTCCCTTGGTCTTGCACCTTGGGTACAAAGCCCCATCCTGAGGGTCAACCCCCGGCGCCCCAGCCTCAGGCCCGAAGGGCTGGGGCCTCTTAGCAGCCTCTGGGAGGGGCTGGGGCCTGTCCACCAAGTACCTGCGCAGTCACAGGTAAGCGAGGTAGGGTCCCACCCAGGAGGAGCTGTCCCGCACTGAGATGATCTACAGCCTCGTTTCCAGCTGTTCTCCAAGCAATAGTGGCATGCGTAAAGGTGGCACCAGCCGGGCCGCGAGGGCGGAGACGGCGGTCCGCGCCCGGCGGGCCCCTGCCGCCCTTCAGCCGCGTCCCCTCCGCCTCCAGGGATGAGCAACCCCGAGGTCATCCGCAGCCTGGAGCGCGGCTACCGCATGCCGCGCCCAGATTCGTGCCCAGCCGAGCTGTACAGCAGCGTCATCGCCGAGTGCTGGCGCAGCCGGCCTGAGGAGCGGCCCACCTTTGAGTTCCTGCAGTCGGTGCTCGAGGACTTCCACACGGCCACCGAGGGCCAGTACGAGCTGCAGCCCTAGGCCCGTGTGCAACTGACGAGGACTCTTCACGCGGCGGCTTCCTCGGCCCCAGGTGGGCTGGGAAGGCTGGGAGGGGCCGGCAAAAGCCCATTTCTCAGATGAGCAAACTAGAGGTAGAGCGGCCTGGCAGGTGGGTCACGGCTTGGACCCCGGATCCAATCTCAGCACGAACCTTCTCCGGCTGTGTGCCCCTGGGCGAGTTACTTGGCCTCTCTGTGCCTCCGCCTTCTCATTGGAGCAACGGGGAAGAACCACAGTTGTATCTACCTCGTATGTTCTTCACGAGGATGATCCGCTAAGGTGTTCAGCATAGTGTCCGGCACACTCGTAAGTGTTTGCCATCATGTCATATAAGGCTTCCTGTGCTGGCACCAAAAGCAAGGACTCTACCACAGGTGACCTGAGTCCCGCGGGCTCCCACCTGACCCATACTGCGCTCCAGCACTTTGGGACTTTCCCGGAATAAAGTCACGAGATCTGACCTTTCCCGTGTCGTTCCTGGTGACAAGCCTGGACATCGCATACATGACCTTCGTGGTTGCACGAGTGGTGCCGCTAGGGACTCGCGGACGGCCCTGGGTGAAAGTCAAGCCCCCAGTCCGCCAGGACAAGGGCGCAGACCCGACCGTCACTGCCTTTTAGGGCAGCTTGAGTGGGACCAGCGGGTGGCGCTCTCACCCCAGAAATCCTCGGCCTGTAGGTCTGAGTCGGGGTCGCTGGTGGGGGGGCCGTTGCCCTGCAAAGCGCCCGAGCTGACAGTGCGCGCCCCCGGGAGGCGAAGCAGCCGTGGGCTCCGGCGGTGCCGGGACCAGCCGCCTAAACTGATGAGGCGGGGATGGTAACGCCAAGGAAGGTTCCAGGGCTCCTCACTGTTCATGGAGGCTCCCCATTTGTCATGTTTTTGTTTTGTTTGTAACAGATTTTCCTTTTTTGAGCCGTTAGGTTTACAGAAAAATAAATGACAAGTGTAGAGAATCCCCATTTACCCCTCACTCCGCCCCCACCCCCAATTTCCCCTATTATTAACATCTTGCAATAGTGGCAGTACATTTGTTACAACTGATGAGCTAACACTGACACATTATTATCAACTGCAGTCCACAGTTTACGCTGGGATCCACTCTTTGCGTTGTGTTCTCTGGGTCTGGACGAATGTATAATCCCTCACCTATTCTTTCCTCTCTCCCTCCCCCTGAACCCTCTGGCCAACAACTTGCCATGTTTCGACTCCTCTGATCATGTGACAATCAAGGAGGTGAGAATACAGAGAAAGAAACCAGCAACAGAGAGCGTACGCGGTGTTTCCATGGTCACACAGCTCATTAGCAGCAGGATAGGGATGTGGCCCCAAGCAGACCAGCTGGACTGTGGCAGCAGAGAATGGGGGGTGCTGGGCTGGGAGAGCCTCAAGGAGGGGCTGCCGCGCAGGCAAAGGAGGACAGACATCTGCATAGTATTGCTGTTTCCAGAGTGCGTTCCCCAACAGCCCCGGGAGGGAGGGAGAGGCGGGCAGGGGGTCGCCATTATTATGCCTAAACTCTTTTCCCAAATGAGGAAACGGGCAGAGCCTCCACACACCAGGCCTGTCCAGAGGCTCTTAGCTGGCCAGTGCTGGACCCTGGATCTGAACCCGCTCTTTGCCCCCAGCCCCTATTCATGGCTGTGGAGGTAGTATTCTCCCAGCCCCAAGCTGTCCGTGTGAGGGTATTGGAAAGGGGCCCAGGCCTGAGAGAGTGGAGCCTATGACTGCTGCCCCCCAACCAGAGCTCTGGAAAGGAGTATGCCCCAGCCTGGGACCCCTCATGGATTTTGTGCTTTCTCTTCTCCCTCCCTCCCCAGAGCCAGGGCATTTGCAGTGCTATCGTAAAATGAGTTACAGCAAGACCTTTGGGATCGGATACACCTGGGTTCAAATTCAAGCGCTTCCTCTCCCGGGTGTGTGAACTCAGACACTTTGCTTGACTTCCCTGAGCCTCGGTTTCTTCATCTGGAAAATGGGCACACTAATAACTCCAACGTTTTAGGCTTGTTTTGAGGTTTAGACAAAATAGAACACATAGGGTGTTTATCCCAGTGCCTGTGTTATGGTAAATGCTCAGAAACTTTAGCTCTTTTTTTTTTTTTTTTTTTTTTTTGCGGTACGCGGGCCTCTCAC
>NW_021146351.1:17995-25000 GCF_002837175.3 Physeter macrocephalus
GGAGCACAGGCTCCGGACGCGCAGGCCCAGCGGCCATGGCTCACGGGCCCAGCCGCTCCGCGGCACGTGGGATCCTCCCAGACCGGGGCACGAACCCGCGTCCCCTGCATCGGCAGGCGGACTCTCAACCACTGCGCCACCAGGGAAGCCCTAGCTCTTTTTTTTTTCTTTCTTTTTTTCTGGCTGCGTTGGGTCTTTGTTGCTGCGCGCGGGCCTTCTCTAGTTGCGGTGAGCAGGGGCTACTCTTCGTTGTGCTGCAAGGGCTTCTCGTTGCAGTGGCTACTCTTGTTGCAGAGCAGGGGCTCTAGGCGCCCGGGCTTCAGGAGTTATGGCATGTGGGCTCAGGAGTTGTGGCTCGCGGGCTCTGGAGCGCGGGCTCAGTAGTTGTGGCGCACGGGCTCAGTTGCTCGGCGGCATGTGGGATCTTCCCGGACCAGGGCTCGAACCCGCGTCCCCTGCATTGGCAGGCCGATTCCTAACCACTGCGCCACCAGGGAAGCGCGACCTCTTATTATTTTGACAGTCCCCAAAGAAAGGCCTTCAAAGACCCTGATCCACAACCTCCAACGGCCTTATCTGGGTGTCCCCTGTCCTCTTTGTCTCCCAGGGTGGGCTTCCAACTGTGCCCCTCAGCGTTTGGTTCTCTATTGGTTGCTAGGATTTTTCTTTGTCTGCTGTCACACTGCTCCCACCCTCGGGGCAGAACTGCGGGAGAGCAGCCCCGGGTGTTGAAGTCAGGGACCTGGGTTTACCCAGCACTTTCCAGCTGTGTGACCTCGAGTTAGTAACTCAAGTCCTCTGAGCCTCAATTTCCCTTCTACAAGCAGGGAAGAGCAGTGACTCCCTTGCAGGGTTGTTTGGTTGTTTTCAGGGTTTAAAGAGACTTTGAGTTGGTGCATTTGGCTGCAGTAACAAACCCCGCAGCCTGCAGGGTTTCAACAACAGACATTTATTTTCTCACAGCTCTGGAGGCTGGAAGTCCAAGATCAAGGTGTCAGGAGAATTGTTTCTTTGGAGGCCTCTCTCCTTGGCTTACAGATGGCCGTCTTCTCCCTGTGTCCTCGTCCTCACGTGGTCTTCCCTCTGTGTGTGTCTGGTCCTTATCTCCTCTTCTTACAGAGACAGCAGTCGTGTTGGATTAAGGTCCAGTCCAATAACCTCATTTACTTTAATCACCTCTTTTAAAGGTCCGTCTCCAAATACAGCTACATCCTGAGGTCCTGGGAGTTAGAACTTCAACATAGGAATTTAGGGGAAACAAAATTCAGCCCATAGCAAATAGTGACACATAGACATAATATAATAATTATTTCTTCTTTTGTATCTTCCACTCTACCTTCCCAGTGCAAGACATACGGTAGGTGTCAATGTATCCTTGTAACTGACCAGTTTTAAAAACAAAAATATTTAGTGTGAATAAACTTCCCATCTACGAATAAGGAAGAACCAAAGCTAAGCTGGAAAACCAGTGGACCAGCTCTCAGCAAACTCACACACAATAATCCAGATTTACGCAAAGGATACAACTGTCTCCAATGATTTATCTCACAAAGGGGTCCACTACCTACTCCTTTAGGTACTTTAAGAGTAAGGCTCAAGTTTCCCCAGGCTTCACGTTGTCTGGGTTTTTTTTTTAAGTGTGGTAAAATACACATAGAATAAAACTGACCAACTTCGGCACTTTTTAAGTGCAGTAAGTGTCAAGTATATTCACATTGTTTCACCACCGTCACCACCATCCATCTTCAGAGCTTTCTCCTCTTCCCAAACTGAAAGTCTGTTGCCATTAAACACTAACTCCCCATTCCAGCCTCTGGCTACCCCCATGCTACTTTCTGTCTCTGAATTTGACTATTCTCCGAACCTCATGTAAGTGGAATCATACAATATTTGTCTTTTTTTTTTTTGCGGTGCGCGGGCCTCTCACTGCTGTGGCCCCTCCCGTTGCGGAGCACAGGCTCCGGACGCGCAGGCGCAGCGGCCATGGCTCACGGGCCCAGCCGCTCCGCGGCATGTGGGATCTTCCCGGACCGGGGCACGAACCCGTGTCCCCTACATCGGCAGGCGGACTCCCAACCACTGCGCCAGCAGGGAAGCCCTTGTCTTTTTGTGACTGGCTTATTTCACTTAGCATAATGGCGTCAAGGGTCATCCAAGTTGTGGTATGTGTCAGAATTTCCTTCTTAAGACAGAATAATATTCCATTGTATATTGTATATATTGCATTTTGTTTATCCATCTGTCGATGGACACGAGTTGTTTCCACCGTTTGGCTTTTGTGAATAATGCTGCAATAAACACTGGTGTGCAAATATCTCTTGAGACCCAAGCCTGGATCATCTAGTAGTTCTACTTTTAACGTTTTCAGGAACCACCATACCGTTTTCCACGGCAACTGCACTATTTTACATTCCCACCAGCAGCACACAAGGATTCTGATTTCTCCACATTCTCACCAACACTTGATATCTTGATAGTAGCCATCCTAATGGGTGTGGGGCGGCTAGTGTCATTTTAATAGTGTTAACCCAAGTTTCTGCGACTTTGGACACCACAGGACCTCAGTCCTCTTTGATGTCTGAGTTTCCCGAGTTTTTTCCCCTGTATTTGCTGGTGACAAGCCTCTCCAGGCCGGTGCCTCTGAGGTTCTGCTGTTTGCGGCTGGGGGCTGGGGGCTTCGTGGGCCTGGCTGAGAGGTCCCTGCTGGGTGGAGGTCTGGGGTGGGGGGGGGGCGGGCAGGACTCTATTCTGGGGAAAGGACTCTATTTCTGTTTCCCCCCTGGGTAAGTCTGCTCAGCACTGCCTCGGGGTTTACTTGTCCAAGGCTCTCACCAGCCACCCCCAGGTGGGTCTGCATCCGTGGGCGCGTGCTCAGACCTCCACCCCAACATGTTCACAGGGAAGAAACACATCCTGTTCTGGGCACCCAGCCGCAGAGGCAACAAGGAGAGAACTGAGGGCAGCGGCCGCCATGACTCGCAGGCAGATCCGGGAAAACAGACAACTGACATAGGCTTGTTCGGTGCATCCCACAGCCAGCCAAGCTGAGCTCATAAAGTCTTCTGGATTAAAGAAAGAGCTAACCTTGACACCATGTGCACAATCTGAGCTGGATAGACCTTCGTGACCAGTCAACATTAATTGGGTATAAAGAGAGAGGTAGATCCTATGATCCTCATTTTAGAGATGAGGAGACTGGGGCACAGAGAGGGTAAGTAACTGGCCCGAGGCCACACAGCAGGTAAATGGTGGAGTGAGGACTCGGCACTCTTAACATTCTTCCAGGAAGAATTTGGTCTAGATGTTTCAAACCGTGCTCCTCAGAGCCCTGGGCATCCATGCTGGGCTCTCAGGAGTAGGAGGCTCACGGTGCGGGAGGGAGGGCGGGCGGGAGAAGGCCCCCCCATTTCAAGCACGGCAGCCCTTCTTGCTTCAGATTCACATGCTCAGCTGCCTCACAAGGGTCATTTGAACAGAGTGTGGCTTTTAAATTGTTTTGAAAATCAGTCATCTAGTCCAACCCTCCCTCCACCCTCACCCTCTCACAAGTGGCAAACTGAGGCCTAGGTAAGGATGCATAGCCACACAGGGTCCACACGCCAGGGCCCAGCCCTCCAGGTCCAGTCCTTCCTCTGCCCGCCCCAACTCACCTGCTTTCCTGGTGGGCAGATGTTAGTTCACTGCAGGTTTTTTTTTTTGAAAATAGACATCCTTGTAATACTTGAGAACTCTCCAAATCGGATTCATTGGTTCCCTGGAAAACCTCAGTTTCTTTTTTGTTTGTTCGTTTTTGGCCACACCGGCATGTGGGTGCGGCATGTGGGATCTCATTTCCCCGACCGGGGCTCGAACCCGTGCCCCCTGCATCGAAGGGCAGAGTCTTAACCACTGGACCTCCAGGGACGTCCCCAAACCTCATTTCTGAACCGTGACAGAAGAGCTATTCATTTGATGGAACAGAGTCTAGTGCCTTTAAGACGTTACTCATGTGAATGGGGCCCCAAGGGTGCTGCACTTGACAGTTTACAAGGGCGTCCCCTGGCTGTGCGTGGCCTCGGGTGCCCCTCTCTCCTCACAGAGCCTCTCAGATGCGTGGCTGCCTTGCTCTCTCCTTGACCTGGATAGGGGAAGGCAGCGAGGGTGAACGCGCTGCCTACCATTGCATTGCTGGGGTAGGGGGGGTCGGAACGCCGACCCTGCGCTCCCGGCTCCACGTCCAGCCCCGAAGGGACCCAGCACACGGCCCTGGGGTGAAAAGCAAGGAGCAGGGTGGACACAACCCTCATGGGGCCCGCTGAGCGGCCATGCGGGGCCATCCTTTTAATAAGGTTAAGCAAACCGTTCCCAGAGGATGACAGGAAGGTTTCGTGAGTGCCTGGTGGAAAAGAAGCAAGGAAGAGAAACATCTGGTGCTGATGGGGCCTCCAGGCTGGATGGAACCTCATCCTGGAGACAGTAACTGCGGTCCCCAGAGAGGTGAGGTGGCCAGAGCCCCTGCGCGTGAGGTCCGGACTCTGCTGGTGATTCACGGGGTAACAACTCCGCCTGACAGCAGCCGAGTACTTAAAAATAGCCATCAGGGAACGTCCAGGAGACACCTGGGGAAAGTTAAAATTTGTGAGCAGAATGGTGGGTGCATGCAAAGGTCTGACTGGCACCTGCAGGGACTTTGTGGACGTCACAGGTCCTCCTCGGCCCTGAAGGGATCCAGAGACAAGGAAGACGAGAACCTGTCCCCAAAGAGTTCTTAAATATGCCTCGTTCGTGGGAGCGTTTGTCTCACATCCGTCGCTGTATCACAAGCCTGGGCGCTGAGGCAGTGTCGCCCACCTTTTTTACCTGCCCAGCGCCCAGCTCCTGCTTCGTGTACAAGACCGTGTTTAGCCCACACGACAACCCTCAGAACTGATTCTGTTACGAATCCCCTTTGCACTGATAGATGAGAAAACCATGGCTGTGAGAGGTGAGGTCACCTGCCAAGCTTGGGCATCCGGGATGCAAGCCTCTGTGCAGAGCTTCCTCCTGCGGGAGTTCCTGGGAGTGAGGGAGGTACGGCTTTGCTGGAGACAGAGCTGGAGCTGCCCCAGACCCATCTGCGGGCTGGGCCCAGACCCCTGTGGCCTGGTTCCCTGGCCGCTTGCCGAGCCTGCTGTGGAAGGACGGGCTTTGGAGGAACCAGGCCGTGTTCGCTTCACCTCTTGGCCCTGCCTCCTACTGGCTGTGGAATCCCTGGCAAATTGTTTAACCCCTCTCGGCCTCAGTTTCATCATGTTTAAATTGGACGCAAACGTACCAGCTCACAGGGAAGCTGAGGATGAGCTGCGATAATGTGCATAAAGCTTCGGGTGTGGGTCACGCGTGCAGTAGGAGGTCAGTACGTGCACGCCCCTCCCCCTGCCAGGGCCCAGGCTGGACAGCATCTTCCTGGGGTCCCCTGGGAGTCAGTGTGGGAGCCCAGCCTGCCCACCCCAGGGCCCGTCTGCCTCCTCTTTCCAATCGGCTTGGCCCCTGGGCCACCAGGCACCCGTGGGCAGCAGAGGCTGTCGGGGCTGATGGGAGCCAGTCCCAAGGGGTCTGAAGGCAGATTACCGAGGACTGATGAGGTGAAGGGGATAGCTGCCCGTGAGCTGACAGCACCGCCTGCGAGGAAGGGAAGGCAGGAGGACAGGGGGGCCCTAATCTCGGCCTGAGGTCCTCTGGGAGGACAAGGGTGCCATCTGGAGGCACCTCTGCTGGAGCCGTTCCCTCTGGGCCAAGGTCACTCTGCAGCTCTCGGTTAAAATTAGCCTCCTGCTCATCACTGTGGACTGAACGGCCTTTCCCATGAGCCACCAGGACCTGGGCTTGCACAGACCGACTGGCCTGTGAGCCCTCCGCTCTCCAGAGGGAAGTAGAATATGTGGCCTCTGTTCCAGAGGCTGGACAAGAGGGGTGGGGCATGTGCACGTGAGGGTGTACGAGCGTGGGCACCGGCGGGCCTGCCCGCACGCCTAACTCACCAGGCCAGGGCGCCCGGGAGAGAGACTTAATCCCAGAATTGTGCAAGCTTTTTGCCATTGGCATTATTTCTTGATCGTGTTGTTTCTTTCTTACTCATTTCTAGCCCCTAGATTTGAACTGTAGGCCCACTGCATCCCCGTGCACCCCACCTGAGATTAAGAAAAATATGCAGGGCCTCCTGAATCCCAGATGATCCACGGATATTTATTACGTGAGTGAGTAAATGATAAAGTAAAATGCGGAAAGGTTTGGCCAGGCCGTCCCTTCTGTTGAGCTGGGCTGTTTCTTTTTCTCACTGTGTCCCCAGCCCCTAGTAAAGAGCCCAGAACAGAGAAAGTACACAGTGGATATTTGTCAAATACATGAATGAATGGGGACAAGTTGCTATTTTGCTCTTTGCCCACATCCGATAGATAGTAACATATTAAAGTCAAAACCATACGCCCAATCAGGGCTCAGGCAAGGATGGTTTGAGCCACGTCGATAAGGGGGCTGAGGCTGGGAAGACGAGAGCCAGTGGTCGTGGCTCTGGGGGCTGGAGTCCTGTTCAGCCAGGTGGCCTTTGGCAAGTCAGCTGACTCCTCAAGCCCGAGTCCTCCCTCGTCAAGTGCACCCACTACGCGGGGCCTTACCTTGCGTGCATGACGCAGGCGGTGCGTCTCCAGCCCTCCGCAGAGAGCCTGGCACATGACAGGCATTCAATAAAAGGGCAACTGTTACTATTAGTACCAGATTTTTGCAAGAGAAATGAGGGCTAAACATCCAGAAGCAAAGGATGGGATCACTGCTGATCCTGCAAAGGACATAGAGCCTCAGGAAGGACGTGAACAAGTTAAAAGTAAGTGTCAGACGGGGAGAAAATATTTGCAGTAGCTGTATAACAAAGGATTACTGCAAAGAAAATGTAAGGAGTCCTTCCTGTTTCTAAACAACCTAAAGACAAATGGACAAATGATTGACATGGGCATCGCACAGAAAGACAAACACAAACAGCTAATAACATAG
>NW_021146352.1:0-25000 GCF_002837175.3 Physeter macrocephalus
AGCACCTGCCCTGGAGGGAGAGCCATCGTCACTGCTCAGTGGATATGCAGAGAGGAAGCGATTCCCACCCTCGGGGAGGCTAGCCTCTCACGTGAGAGCCCTGCGTGCAGGGGGGCACTGCGCAGTGGGCGTCCGCAGGGAGCAGGAAGCGCCCCCATGCTTGGGGAGCACTCGTGGGGCACCAGGCTGGGTGCTTGATGCGTGTCCCCTGCACTGAGAGCACGCGGGCCGGGCCCGGCCAGCACCACCACTCACAGCCAGGGAAACCCAGCTTCGGGGGAGGCCCCTCCTGTCTCCGTCATGCAGTTTGTCGAAGGCCCACTGCGTTCCCCAGCTGCTGCAGACAGTGCGGGGTGGCGAGGCCCTGCCCTCGGGGGACGGGGGTGCCAGGGGCTCCTCTGTGAAGCGGGAGTGGGAGCAGGGCCTGGCAAGAAGGGAGGGAGCCACCCCTAAGGATCCCGGGCAGGGCCTGCGGAGGGGCGCCTGTGGCCCGAGGCGTCGTGCAGCAGGGAGGTCAGAGGTCAGAGGGGAGCCCACCGTGTGGCCGTTCACTCTGAGCAAGGTGGCGCGGCCATCTGAGGTCTGTGTTCGTGAATAGAAATTGAGACCCTTTGGGACAATGGCCTATTTTTCTGTAGTCACCGTGGGTACAGCCTGGATGGAGAGGTGGGTTTTTGATGAGCGAGGGTGATGGAATGAGAGAGCACAGGGGAATTGAGGCTGCATCCGGGGATCAATTATAATAAATCAGAGGATCTAAATCAGGGAGGATGTGGAGGGAACGACAGCGAAAAGGTGGCTGTGTCAGTGGATTGGGGGGACCAGGCAGGGCAATGCCCGGCTGGTGGGGTGGAGGTTCTAGAAGGATCGGGCCGGGGGTGGGTGGCGAGGAACTCTGCAACTGAGCTGCGGATTTGTGCTGGGTCCTGAGTTGGCCCCGCCCAGCCAGCACCTGTGTGACTCGGGCCCGGCATTCTGAGGGCGTCCCGGGTGTTCAGAGAAGGGACGGCCACTGTGAGCCAGCGTGGACGGGGGAAGCCAAGAGGAGGCCCCCGGCGGGCCAAGCCTGAGTGATGGAGCTGAGCCCCGAGGAGACTGTGAGGGAGCCCGGTGCTGAGTTAGGCCCCGGGAGCGCGTGGGGCTTGGGGCCCCAGAGGAGGCGGTGTCCGGGAGACGGCCGCCTGGGGCCCCGCTCTCTCCCTGCTTGGTTTACGGGCCTGGATCTGGAGTGCTCCTGGTCCTGGGCCCCCTCACCCTGTGCCTTGGGCCATGGGTGTCCGGTAGCAGCCCCGCCAGACAGCCTGTGTGCTGGGCTCTGGGCAGTGGTGACAGCAGTGGCCGCCAGTGGTGCCCAGCCTGCCTGGGGACCTTTACCCCCAGGGTTTCATTTCATCCTCACAACCGCACAGCATGCAGGGGACCATCAGGATCTCCATGTACTGCCGGGCACGTGGAGCCTTGGGGCTGGGTGACGCGTCCAAGGTCACGTGGCTGCCAGGTGTGGGGCTGGGCCTGGGCCCCGGGCCCCTGACCTGAGGCTGCCTGCTTCTTAGCTTGAGCCGTGGGTTCAGGTCCTTCTGCCCGCACCATCTGCTGAGGCGAACCTCCTGATGGGGCAGCCTGGGTGTTCGCTCGTGCGCCCCGGGAGCACTGCTCCCCTCCTGGCAGAGGAGATGGCGTGTGCTCAGTGCCTGCCCTGCAGCGCTCCTTCACGCCTCAGTCCACCCTCCGCAGGCTGCATGGAGCCGTGGGCCGGGCCTCGTCTGGGGACGGCAGAGCTGTTGCTGAGGGAACAGTGTATGTTCCTTGGTGGCCGGTCAGCGGATCTCAGCTCTTCTCCCCTGCTTGCGTCTCTGCCCTGGAAACCCAGCAGCACGTCTGCCGATGGCCCGTGACTGCCCTGCCCTTCACCCCCAGCCCCAGGGCCGAGGAAGCCCCCAGTCCTAGAGCAGGGCACCCAGCACCACATGTATTCAAGGCACGGGTGGCACCAAAGGGCCTGGTTCAGATCCCAGTGCTGCTACGTAGAGCTGTGTGTCCTCATCTGTAAAATGGAGATAACCCTCAGGTCCCACTCCCCGGGGGCTCTAAGGATGCCACGAGCAAGGAATGTGAAGCATGTAGCGGGGGGCCAGCACTTGGTGAGCCTGGATGAACGCCAGCCATGGACATTGTCACCATACCCACCGTCACAGTGAACACGTGTCCACCTGCTGATGGCTCTTTTGGTGTTTGGGGCTGGTTACTTAACTCTGTGCCTCCATTTCCTCATCTGGAAAATGGGGACAGAGGGTTGCTGTGATCAAGTGAGGGAGTGTTGGGCAGGGCAAGTGCTGTGCATGCCAGTATATACCCAGTTTTGTTTTTACTCTGGGCACCTCTGCTTGCCCCTCTCAGCCTCGGGCTCCCTCAAAACCACAGCACTGTTTGCTGGACACATAAGAGCATGGACAGTGAGGCAGCCCCATCTGCCTGGCCCCTGGGCAGCCTTTTCTGTACGAGCTAACGCACCTGCCCAAGTCCGAACCTTCATTCTCCTGCAGCTCGTGCCAACGGCTGTGAAGACGGTCCCAGAGGACGTGCAAGGGGTCAGTACCTCTCAGCACCAGGCCTGGTGTCAGCGATGGCGTCACATCCCGGGGCACGGGGTGGTACCTGGGCCCCCTCCCGATGCAGGCACACTGTCCCATTTTGGGGACCTGCTTCCTGTCCCGATCATCGTTCTTGCAGCTGTGTGCCCGGTTCTCATCCCTGCAAATTGGTTCAGGCAGGCGGGGGCGGGGGCCCCCACCCCGTGTCGAATTTCTTTCGAAGCAGCTTTCAGAAGTCAGCAAAATCCTCGAGCTAGATCCGAAATTTGCTTGATGGGTGGCTCCGAGGACTGTTTGCTGACATTCGCAATTGCATCTGTGATGGGAAACGCAGGCCCCAGGTGGGTACCGGCGGTTTCTGTTCAGGAGATCTGGGCCCGCTTGTTCGGGAAGCGGTGTTAGTGTGGTGGCCTTGTTGGGGGGTGCCCAGTCTCCATCCCTTGGCTTTGCTGCACAGAGTACGCAGCATGGCGGGCCTCCTTGCAGGTGTTGATACTTTGGGGGTGAGAGGGAAATGGACTCAGTTCCAGGAGCAGCTGCTGTTGATCAGGCCTCACCCACGTTCCAGCCCCTCCCAGTCCTGCCCACAGGAGCCCCCCTTCCCCCATCCTCAGTTTACACACAGGGAAGCTGGAGCTGGGCCACGTGGAGGGGGGAGGGGTGTTTCTGATTCAGAGCTGGAGGAGCGGGCCTTCTGTCCTGCCACCTCTGGCCACTCCACCTCTCCCGCATGATGGCATCAGACCACGCGGGGAGGGGAGTGATTAAATGAGATGCCGAAGCTGTGCTCAGCAGGGACAGGGCGCTTTCTCAGCGGCTTCTCACCCTCCGGGGGCAGCCGGATGCAAGGACTGGCCCCTTGGGGCCGCACGCACCGGGCTTGGAGTCCAGGCTGTGCGCGCTCGACCAGCCCTCGTGGGTCCGGGAGCCCCTTCGCGCCCCCCGCGCCCACCTGGCTCAGCGTGCTGTCTGTCTCTCCCACCCCCAGGCTACGAGGGCGTGAGCGAGTTCTTCGCGGACCTCCTGAACCACATCACCACCGTGCTGCAGGGCCAGAGCGCGGCCGCGGCAGGCATGGGGGACGTGGCCCCGCTGAGGCACAGCAGGCTCCTGGCGGAGCAGGCGGGCGGCCTGGCGGCCGAGCGGACGTGCAGCGCCAGCCCCGGCTGCTGCAGCAGCATGATGGGCCAGGAGCCGCCCTGGACGGCCGAGGCCGACGTGGGCGGCGTGGGCGCGGGCAGCACCTCCAAGCTGCCGCACCAGAGACTCGGCTGCACCGCCGCCGTGTCGCCCAGCTTCCAGCAGCACTGCGTGGCCTCGCTGGCCACCAAGGCCTCCTCCCAGTAGCCACGGGGCCCGGGACCCTGAGGGGCGGTGCGGGCTGCAGAACACACACGCTGGGCGAGCAGCTCCCGACGGTGACGCTACTACTAAGAATTCCCAAGGATCTGATTCTCCTTCTCCTTTTTTTTTTTTTTTTTTTTTTTAATTTTTAACCTGATTCTCTGATGTCATGATCTACATGAGGGGTGGGGGTGGGGACGGAAGAGAACCCCAAGTGGTCCAGCCTCGCGGAAGAGGGACAATCCCGCCTGATTCCTGCTGTGCAGATCTCTCCACTGAGTTTACACACGCTTGTGTTTTCAACACTAGGTCTGAATGTGAGGTGGGGTGTGCATGCGTGCGTGTGCGTGGGTGTGCGTGGGTGTGCGTGCGTGTGCGTGGCCGCCGTGCGTGTGTGAGTGCCTGAGCACGTCCACGTCTGTTCTTCTCAATGGCTGCTGTGGCCCAGGCCTCGGGGACCCTGGAGCAGGCCATCCCTGGTCAGGCTGTCGGCGGCTGAGCAGAGCCAGCAAACGGTTGCCCGTCTCTCTTCTCTCCAAGCCGCCGCGCCAGGCCCGGCCCCGTTTCTCTTACCGCTGGCTTCAAGCCCCATCCGGTGCGCAGCTGCCCCTCTCGAAAGCAGGAGCCAGGGGAAGCAGGAGGCCCCAGCTACCATTTCCTCGGGGATTCCACGCAGGGAGTCTGGGCCGTGGTCCACCAGCTGCCCGCTCACGAAAGCAGAGGAGGAGGAGGCTTCCCTGGGAAGGCCACAGCCCTGGGTCGGCTGCCTCTCTCCACGTCCAGCTCCCTGGAGTCCACTAGGCCCGTCAGCTCGTGTCCCACGCAGCCCTGCAACGGGGCCTCCTTCCCTGACCAAGCGCCGCTGCTCCCTGGACCCGGGAGGAGCCTGCCTGGTTGGAAAACTCTGGGCTGATCTCGCTTGTGCCAAGGATTTGTGCTGTGACTTTGGGCCAATCATTCCAAGAGTCGCCGGGCAGTCATGAGCAGGGAACTCAAGGGCAGGCTTGACGCCCTAGCCCCTACAGTGCAGCCTGTGTCTCCGTGACGTCAACCCAGATGAGCGTCTCCTTGGCATCGAGGCGATTTGGGGCTCTCCCCCCAGGCAGGGGGAGGCTGCGCATTGCTCCACACCTGCCCAGAAGGCCTGATCCACCCCTTTCATGCTCACTGCCAGCCCCCAGCACTAAGCCAGCCAGGTGCGAGGGGGCTTGCAGCCCCAGAGGTGAGAGAGCACATCACCCGCTTCTCCTATTAGAGTCACCCCAGCCCCTGATGGCAGCAGACAGACCACCAGCTGATCAGTCCAATCCCGAGGTCCGGGCAGGCCGGCAGCCCCCTTCGCAGAGAAGGGGATCAGTGAGGGCCTTTGTCAGTCCTCGGGCGGTGTGACCATCCGGCGGGATGCATAGGACCCCCTGAGCATGGCCTTGTGTCTTCAGCTATCAGTCCCTCTTGAGGAAGAGGAACAGGCCTCTGGGCCATCCTGCGTGGTCCAGGGAGGATGGACTGAGAGCGGCTGCCGAGCTGGGCGCTCAGAGACACCTTCAGGCCTGGTCAGCAGGGACGTGGCGGTCGCCCACTTTGGGAAAGGAAGGGCTGGGGTCGGGGGCGGCTGCCGTCAGAACTGCCCAGCTGTCCTAGAAACCACGGGCCCTCCGACCACCGTGTTTACACGACTTGAGTGTTGAACCCTGATTATAATGTCTGTACGTCGCCTTTCCTAGCCTAACCCCAAGCGCCGGGGGAGCAGGAAAGCGTGGCCGGCCTCTTGCACTGCTTTGTCTCCAAAATAAACTACTGAAATCAAACTGCATTTCACACGTGTTTACAAAATGTTACTAAAAGCTTATGCCCTCCTCCAGTCTTTTAATAAAACAGCTTTACCTTTTTGAGTAAAATTCCAGTCCCGATCCGAGTCAGGACAGGTCGGGAGTGCAGGGTGACCCGGTGCCAGGCGGGGTCCCTGGCCACGTCGTGTCCTGTTTAATCGATGCCTCCCCTCCGGGTCTCACGTGTTAGCGTCCAGGGCCCAGATAGCAAGTAACTGTTTTGCAGTGACGTGGCACTTTCCACCAGCCTCGATGGGGGTGGCCAGCAGGGTGGGGAAACCGAGGGGCGGGGTTAGGCTTCATAAAGGCCCAGGAGCTGCGCCGTGCTGGGGAAGGGACCGGCCGCGCTCTAGGGAGTGTGCGGGCCTCTCCCCGGGCCGCTGCGGCCGTCTCTGCAGGCGGAGGGAGCCGCGTCGGGGAGCGTGGACGGGGAGGGGGTTGTGAGCAGCAGTGAGGCCTCACCGAGCGACCCCCACCCTCAGTGTCACCTGGTGCACGCTGACCGGGTCCCAGGACACCGGCCATGGAGTCGGTCTCCTCTTGGGTCTCCGTGTCCCTGGCCCTGGGCCTTCCGCATCAGGGGAAGACAGAGCCCCTCAAGGCCCTCAGCCTTTGCAGTCTCTCCTTCCCCAGGGCTTGGTGCTGCTGCCTCTGGTCAGTCTCAGCACCTTCGAGGGCCCGTGGGGGGGGGGGCCTGCTGTGGTGTACACGTGTGGTGCCTGGAGCCGGCCCTGCTGGCATCCCAGGGGCAGTTGGGACTCTCCTCCCCAAGCTGTTTTGCCAGTTGGTGGGCCTGTTGGGGGCCGTGCCCTGCGGCATCTGGGTGGTGGTCAGCGGCTGGGGCTGCCGAAGGGCTCCAGGAGCAAGTGGCGGGGCCACGTTCTGCCTGAGGCCTTGGGTAGGTTCCGAGGGTCACTTGCAAGGTCTCTGCCCTGGGCAGCCTGGAGCAGAGGCTGCGGGCCGGGTTCTGCTTGCAGGTTATATCATGATGTGGTTCCACAAGCACTAAGCCCCAACTGAGTATAGGAGCTGGATGTCTCCTCCCCACGAGAGCCTGGGGGCGGGGGGGTTGCCCTTGGCAGCATGGGTTTGCGGCACGGGCTGGGTCGGGCTGGACCAGAGATCCTGCAGCATCACCTGCAGGAGACAGACGCAGCTGGAGCCCCCGGGGAGTTTATATGGGGCATTGTCTGAGTTAATGCCATCAGTGAGGGAGAAAACAATCTTGAGAAAGGATTCCTCTTTACCCAGAGGACTGTCAGGTGCGCTGTATGGAAAGTTGTAGGACCCTGGCAGGAAGGCGTCCTTTAAGCCAACTGGGAAGAGCATCTGTTGTCTGCCATGCGTCCCCTCTAGGACCGAGGGACACTGCGGTGCCCTGTCCTCGCTGGAAGACTGGTCCTCAGCTCAGGGACTCGCACGCCGCCGGCCACACAGAACCGTTGAATGGCTTCACTGGTGTCCCTGGGGTTTGCATCTGCCGTCCCCTCTCCCCCCTACAAACTGACCCTTCACCCAGTGGGATCCCCGACAGCTCATCTCCCTTCCCAGGCCACGGCTCAAGGGCCCCTGAGCTCCAGAGACCTTGAGCGGCGTGCTGGCCGTCCTGAAGGAGCACGGCCCCTGCGCGTCTCCTGTCTCTTATCACGAGGTAGAGGAGTGCATCCACCCTTGACGAAGGTTCTGGCCTCCTCGGTGAGCCTGGCCACGCCCTGATGCCGCACACACCGCCCTGGTTCGTGCGGTGTGTGCGGGCCCTTTTCCTTCTGGTTCCGACCACCAGGCCCCAGCCAGACCACCTGGGGCCTTTTCCAGAAATGGTTGCATGTCCCCTCTGCTTCCAGAGTTGCCCATGACCTGGCGACTTGGAGGGACTCTTTCCCACAGCCAGACCAACCTCGGATTCCGGGGCTGGGTGTGGATCCCACTTCTTTGAAGCTTGCTTTCTCTTTCGAAAAGCTTCTCCCACGGTGATTTCACCAAGACGTTGGCAGTTCCAGTTTCGGCGCTGACACCCGTGCTTTGTGACGAATGTTTGTTTCAATCCCGTTCATAAGCCACGTTTGCCAGAACCCCAAGCTGGCTTGTACTGAATTTGTGTGCATACATGTCTATGATGTTTAGATGCATCTATGTGTACTGTATGTAAAATCACGGCTTCTGTCAAAACCAAGAACCCCTGCCTCTTTTGACTTGGTTGCACTTCTGCCCCGTGTGTTTATGACAACACAGGTGGCCCGTCTCTGGGATGGGGTATCTCAGGGACAAGGTGTCCCGTGGTCTCTTTATTTGCTAAGCGGTCTTGGTGGTGGGCGTCCTGATAGCTGACTAGTGGAATACAGTTAGCGTTGTGTTTGTTATTTCGGTAATCGCTGGGGATGGGGTGTAAACCTCTCCCTTTGAAACATGTGAATAAGCACCTTATGGCGCCAGCTCTTTGGAGGGTGTCCCTCTGTGCTTCAGGGGATAAGCAGCAGCAGCAGCTCCCTCGCCAGACTCAGGAGAGGCCCAGGCTTGCCAAGACCCCTCAAGCGACTTGTATCGCCATCGTAATGGCTTTCTGGTGCAGGCTGTCTAGACCCTCGCATGGTGAGGAGGTCCTAAGTATTGTCCCCATTTTATACAGGAGGCTCCGAGAGCACCAGGAATGCTTGTCCAAGCTCTACAGCTAGGCTGGGGATTCCAGGCCCGCATTCTCTGGGCAGTGTGTTTGTTGAAGTCAGGGCTTGTCCGGGCCATTTCTGTCTGCCCAGGCCTGCCGGGCCCACGGCAGCTGCTCACGGGTGTTTGTTGAATGACTGAATGATCGGCCCTGATATTCAGCCGGTCCACACCGGTCCGGCACACCAACCTGTCTGTTCTGGTTGCATAATCCTGCAGCCCCCGTGGTTAAATGTTTTGGGCATCACCCCTGCCTGTGACTTCGATGAGTCATCTCACCCCGTGAGCCTCAGTTTCCTCGTTCTCAAAACTGCGACTATGACTGCCATGCTATATAGCGAACCATTAAGTTCGAGAACTTCAGACGCCCCAGGGTCCTGTGCACGTATCAGGTCAGAGGAGATGACAGATTTATGCCGAGGGGGGCCTGCAGCTCAGAGGCCCAGGTCAGGAAGTCCAAAGCTGGCTGGGGCCTGTGGCCTTGGTGACAGGTACTAAACCGGGGCTTGTCAGGGCTTCTACCCAGCAGAGAGAGGACAGAGGCTGTTTCCCAAACGGGCCCCGTCCCTGCACGGCCCAGTTCATGTGTGGCTGGGAGGTAGGGGAAGAGTGTTATTTAATCCCACACATGCTTTGGGGCAGGTGTCAGCACCATTTTACAGACGAGGAAACTGATGCTTCAAGCAGCAATGTCACTTGCCTACGATCCCCTGGCTGGAAAGTGGCCCAGAGTCACCCCAGGGGAAGTGAACCTCCCCTTGTCCTTTTGCCTGAAATCCAGTCCATCCTACCCCACTTGGAGTCAAGGCGGGGGAAGGTTCAAAGAAACAGGAAAGAGCCCAGAGCAGATTTATTTATCCTTAGATAAATTTTGTACAGACTATGTTAGAGTCAGGAGTGCTCAGCTTTCACCAAAAAGTCAGAAGTTATTGCAGTTATGCCCAATGGCTCTAATGGTGGAAGGGAAACTTCGAGAAAGCTGCCCGTGTTCAGAGAGAGGAAAATGGTTTAAAGTCAGGGGTCCGCCCTGCAGGGGGCCGCACTGGGGCAGGGGTCAGGCGCAGGAGGAAAGGAGCGTAGGGGCAACAGGGTGGCTTGGGCTTGGGCAGGCTGGGGGCGGCCTCCCTACCGGAAGCAGCGCCCAGGCCATCTGGCCAAGACCTGCGAAGGGGACAACAGAGCCAGGACCACAGGGTGCCTCGGGGCCCTGGCTGGTGGGGCCAGCCGGCGCCTCAGCCCCGCCGCAGCCCCTGCAGCTCGTGGGCCACCTTCTCCAGCTCCGCCTCGATGGCCGACAGGCTCTCCAGCTCCTGGTCCTAGGAGAGAATGTGAAGAGTCCCACGGGGACTGGCCCAGGGAACCTGGGCCAGCAGCATGGGGCGTGCAGACAGACTGGTTGTGCCCGGGTTAGCTGTGTGCCCTGGGACGGGTGGCTTTGCCTTTCTGAGTCTCAAGGGCCTCATCTGTTCCCCGGGGGCAGTGATGCCACCCTGCTGGGCTGCTCTGAGGCGCACTGGGTGCAGAAATGTGCCCCGGTAGACTCATTCAGGCCCACCGCCTCCTGAGTGGCTCTGGGCAGGCACGTGGACAACGAAGCCTCTGGCGCCCTTCAGAGCTCCTTCCAGCGCCCCAACCCCAAGGCCTAGACTGTGACGATGGCCTCCCGGGTGAGGCCGTGCCTGGGTTTCCCGTCTGCCACAGGCCTTCCTACCTGAGGGGTCAGCGGTCTGTGGCCCAGGTTTCAGGACGTGAGAGCTGCCTGGGGCTGGGCTTGCATCCTCAGCCCCAGTCACTGGGTCCCCAAGCTCCAGCTGCCAGGGTGGTCCAGGGCAGCAGGGGACCCTCTGGGACTGACACCCACAAGAGCAGGAGTCAGGGAAGGCCACGCCCCAGCTTTGACCCGAGAGGGGTGGTATTCCTGGGGTCCCTGCCTGATGCCAAGCAGAGGGCACCCACCTGGGGCCCAGTCAGAACAGAAGGATGATGGTTGCCATGGAAACAGGGACCCCAGAGGCCCCCATCTTGGAGTAGCCCCCACGGGCAGGAGTTCTGTGATTCTGGGGCCGTTCCTAAGATCTTTGGGCTGAGTGGACGGGTCCCTGCTCCGTCCCGTCCACAGGACTCAGGGGTCCCCGTTTCTCCGCCCTGCGGGGCCCAGGCTTCCCTCTACCTGTGGAGAAGGGAAGCTGGAGGGTGCCCCGGGGCACCTGGCTCTGTCCAGCTTCTGTGGGTGGGGAAGGCAACGACCAAAGGTGCCCGGCCTTGGGGAGGGGTGGGGGGCAGGCTGCTGCTTCCTGGAGCCCCGTCCCCTCAGTCCTTGGAGACATAGGCAGGTGACCTCTCTTAGCGCCAGCTCCCAAGAAGGAGGCTTCTTCCTCTCAGGCTGCTGGGACCCTGGTCCCAGGCCCAGAGAATGGCTTGGGGACCCAAGGAAGGGACCACATCCTCTTCTGGGTGGGCAGAGAAGAGCACTGGGGCCAGAGCCTTGAACATGTCCCACCCCCCATAAGGCCCCGATTCCCACCTGGGCACTGAGGCCTGAAGACCCCCAAGGACTCCTCCAGCCCCAGGGTGGTGTCGCCAGCCTGCCCCAAAGTCCCATCCCATCCCCTCCTATGGGACCATGTCCCTGCACCCCACTGAGCTTCCCAAGTAGCCCTGGGCATGGCCAGGTTGTCAAAGCTCGCGTGCATTCTGATCATGATAATGAGGTGAGCAGAAAGGACTTCTTACCCCCATTTCACAAATGGGGGAACCGATGAGGCTCAGAGAAGGCGAGTGACTGGCCCAAGGTCACCCAGCTAGGAGACAGGACCCAGGTCTTCTGGCACAGGTCCGTGCCTTCCCCACCCATCACCACCAGGCCCTGAGGTCCAGCTGGCCCTGCCCCTGCTGCCTTTGCCATCGGGGTGGGAGGCAGGGCCTGAACCCGGGAGGAGGGTGTGGTTGGGCTGCACGGGGGCCAGGAGAGGACATGGCTGGACCAACAGTAGGGCCTTCCCAGGATGCCTCAGTGTCCCCTCCTGCTGTGCCCTCCCAGCTCTCAAGGCCAATGCTGCCCTGAGCCTGGATCCCCCAGGCAGCAAGTAGCCCTCCCCAGGCCAGTCCCTGCCAGGTCTTTTTAGCGTCCAAGCTCTCTCCATCCAAAGCTCCAAGCTCCACCAGTCACTCCCTTGCCCTGCTCCCAAACCTGCAGAGGCTCCCTGTTGCCTTCAGGACAAAGTCCCCGCCCAGCACCTCTGGCAACGGGCTTAACTCACCAGCTCCCCGGCTTCTGCGCGCTGACCTGAACGCTTCTGTCTCCTGTCCGCCAGCTTTCCTGAGTGCCCCCCTCCATGAGCTGGGGTTCACTTGCGCCCCGCCCCCCGCCTGACACACCCTTTCCCCTGTCCCTTCCCAGTTTCCCAAGAGCCCCCTGTCTGAGTGCCCCTCCAGTCCCAGACTCCAAGGGGGACAGTGTCCCCTCAGTGGTGCAGGGGCCACATGTCTGGTTGCAGCTGACCCCCAGCTGGGCCCATGCTCCCGGGGCCTGGCCCAGGGCCGGCTCCCACCCCATACCAACCTCTGGTCTGCGGTTGGCGCTGCCCTCCTCCTCTTTCTTCTCCTCCGGGTAGCCACGCACCTGGAGGGGCAGGCCCGCCTCGACGCTGTCCTCCCGGGAGGATGGCCTCCAGCCTCGTCGCAGCTGCAGCCCAGGCCCCCTGAAGTCGTAGCCCCGGGCCCGGAAGGAGAGCTTCATGGCACGGTCGGGGTCCTCCTCCTCCTCCTCCTCCCCCTCCAGCCGCTTCTCGGCTGTCAGCTCCTTGGCCAGCTGGTCCACGCTGCTCCATCGCTGGGCACCCTCCCACTCCTTGGAGAGCCGCTCCTCCTCCTCCTGCTGCCCCGGCTCCCCGCTCTTCCCGCCCCGGAAGAGGCCTTGCGGGGCCCCTGCCGTCTGCTCCTCCTCCTCCTCCTCCTGCTGCTGCTGCTGGGAGTGCTCCCGCTCGCCCTTCCCCTTGGCGGACGGAGCCTCCTGGGCCCCAGTCTTCCCGGCTCCATCCACAGCCGGAGCCTCGGGCCAACCTGGAGCAGGTGGTAGACACGAGCAGGGGAATGAGGGAGGGACCGCCGCTTGCCCTGGTCCCTGCCACTCCCCGGGGCGCCTCTGCGGCCACGGTGGGGACCACAGACCCCCGTATGCGGGGTCCAGCTCAGCCCCTCCCAACGGATTCCATTTGGAGGGAAAAGCCATCTTGACACCATGCTTTACAAGACCCACTAAAGCTCTGAGGGGTGGGTTGGCCAGAGCCTGCCTCTTCCTTCGGCCCTCTCACCCCAGAAGCCCTGACCTGGGGGTCACCCAGCTGGGGAGGGAGGAAAGACCCTGACCAGGGCCTCACGAGGAGCCAGGGGCTTTCCTAAACCCTGGGTGAAGCTAACGGGGTCCCCAGACCAGCCTGTTCCCACCGGTCACGCTGTCCCTCTGTTCCCAAAGCCCACCCACCCACGGTGCAAAGTCCCTCTCCCCTCCGGGGGTGGGGGGGCTGGGGAGGGGCTATGTAGGACAGTGGGAGATGCAGGGTTTTGGAGTCAGACGAGCCTGGGTTGGAATCTCAGCTTTTACACAAATCAGCTGTGTGACCGTGGGCAAATTACGTAACCTCTCTGAGCCTTGGTTTCCCATCAGGCAAATGGAGATAATACCTACCTTTCAGGGTTGTTGTGAAGGTGGAATGAGATTATGGGTGAGGACCCCCCTCCGTCCCATCCCCCTCTCCCCGACACATTTGTTGATGTCTCGGACATCATACATACTCTCACCCCTCTGCATCTCCTTGTAGCCGAGGCTCGGGTGGGGGTTAAATGCTGCGGTGGGGGGGCTTTCTTCCTCCGGGACAGCCTTCTCTCCAGCCTCTTCCTCCTCCTCCTCCTCCTCCTCCTCTTCTCTCTTTGCCTGCTGCCCTTGCTCGGCACTCAGGCCCTTCTCTCTGCCCACTGGACCCTGGGAGGGGCCCTCGCTGTCCTCCTCGGCCTGTGGGCCTGGGTGTTTCTGGCTGGAGAGGCTGGCTAGGGGGTGGGTATTGGAGGAGGCCTCCTCCTCCCCTGGGGCCTGGTTGTCCTCCTCAACCTTGGACCCCTGCCCAAGCTCTGGGGTGGCCTGAGGCCTGGCTCCATCCGCATCTTCACCATGCCTCTCCACCTCTTTAGAATCTCCTCTTTTTTCCGTAGCATCCTTGGAGGACGCCTCTTCTGTCCCCTCTACAGAAACAACAGAGCAAAGTCAGGCCCTGAGGACCAGGCTGGACGTGGGATCTCCCCAGAGCCCAATTTCATATCTTAGTCACTGTATCTCTTGGCTTCCGGTAAGCCCAGCCCAAGACACCCATGAGAGAATTAGGCTTGCCCTCTCCATGTCTGGGTTTGACCTGAGCACAACTGGATTATGTTTCTTTCTCTGTAATTCTACCTCTCGACGCAGGATGTGATTTTTCTTTTTTTCTAAAAAGACCTTGAAAATGACCCCAGAAGATAGAGCCCTGAATTTAAAATGAAGACAGCAGTTGAATTGCTGTGTGATCTTGGGCAAGTTCCTTAACCTCTCTGTGTAAGAGGCACCATTACTGCAACTTCATTCTCCCCTCTGTGCAGGTATTCTGTCTTGAGCATCCTGTGAAAGTGCTCAATTCCTCAATGTTTGTCAGGTTTCATTGAAAGGTATTTTCTTGTAGCTGCTTTGAAGACAGGCTTCTAACTAGTAAAAAGCCCTCTCACTGCTAGAATGATCACTGTTGAACAAGACACTACCAAGTACATTCCATCATTTGACTCCAGGACTCCAGGTGGAAGAGCTCCCATGCCCATTTGACAGAAACTCAAACCGATCCTCAGAAGGGTAAGGTGACCTGTCTGTGCTCAGTCAGCAGTGCTGAGCCTCGAACCCAAGCTTCCAAATGCCAAGTACCGGGTGCTCTTTGCACTGACATGTGGCTGCCACCCCCATTAACGCTACACTATTCCCCTCCTACAGCCCATGGCAGACATCCAGAGTCAACCAGACACTCATTTCCATGGAGCCAAAATGTGGGAGTCCCTGCTGTGCCCCAAGCAGCCACTAGGGTGACAGCCCTGGCCAATGCGAGGGCACCTCGGCCACACCAGCAGGCTTCCCCTCTCAGCCCCGACCGAAGACCACTGAGATCCCCGCTCTTAGGAACTGGCCCTGTTCACTCACCTTCCACATGCAAAGAGCAGGGCTGCAGGGGCAAGTGTGTGGCTGTTTCTAGGCAGAAAGGTGAGTAACAGAGCATCCCCTTGACCTAAGCCATGATCCGTGACCCCTAAAAGCTCTCTGGTTTCAAGAAAGATGATCCAGGTTCATTTAGTGTTTCAAACCTACCCCTCTGGGATCCTGCTGCCACTAGGCTATGCTAAGGCACCACTAATTCCCAGGAGGGCAGGCGCTGGGGGTGGGGACCCTGCTGCGGTGGCCCCTGGGAAGAGTCGAAGCTGCCCATCTGCCAGGCCAGAGACTTCCTGCCCGAGAGTGTCAGTCCCTGCAGTGGGCAGATGGGACCGATCAAGGGCTTTGGAGTGAGACAGAGCCAGATTCACATCTCCAGTTATGCCTTGGGAAGGTACTTCAACCTCCCTGGGACTCAGTTTCCCCATTTGTAAAGAGAAGGAAATATGAGCTACCTTCCAGGGCCTAAGGGAGGGGCTTCTGACTCCCAGGAACCCTCGACCTATCGTAACTACTGTTATTTTCATCCTCCCTCCCCTGGTCTCCGGCCAGACTGGTCGGCACTGACCCTTCAGCTCGGCCTGGCCATTCTGCTTCTCAAGAACCTCTGAGAGTTCATCCTCATAACTGCTGTGTTTCTTCTGCTGATGTGCCCTCTCCTTGGCTCCTGTATGAAAAAGGGAGAAAAAAGTCCCATTTGGTCTGAGCTCCGCATGTTTGTCTCTGAGAGGGAAGGCCTCTGTTTCCTCATCTGTAAAGTGGGCACATCATGTTCTGGGCTTGCCCAGTGAGAGACTGAGGGGGCAGGAGCTGGTGGGGGGTGGTAAGGGCTGGCTGCCCCCTCCCGGCCCCATCACCTCTCCAGACTCCATTTCTCACCTAGAAAATAAGAACAAGCCCTGCCTGCCGGCTCATGGAGCAATAAAGGCGCAGATGGCCCCAGGGGCAGAAGCAGAGAGTGGAGGGCCCTCAGGACCTGGCTGGTGGCTAGGGGGCCCTGCAGCAGGAGGTAATAGTGACTGCTTGTCCCCTCATGGGGGCTCTTGATTCAGGCAGCCCCTGTTCCCCCTGGACCCCATAAGCCCGGCCTGAGCTCTTGTCTGCATCTGAGCCCAGGCTCAGCACCAGAGAGCCTTCTCCCTGCATCAGCCCCGGGCTATGCTGTCTGCTCTGTCTCCACCCATCCCTGGTTCTTGATGGTGGCCCGGGCCAGGCCAACTCTGCAGCTGGTGTTGATTTTTTCCCATGATGAGAATTTCTGGGGTGGCCAGAGCAGGCTGACATGGGGGCTGTGGGCCGGGGCTATGTCCAGATCTGGCCCCCGGCCGACTGGGGTTCACACTTCCTGGTTAATTCCTTGCTCTGTGACCTTGGGCGATCCAAGACCTGGTTGCTCATCTATAAAACAGGGTTGCTGCATGGTAAATGCTAGGATAGAGGTGTGCAGAAGACATGAGAGTACAGAAGAGGGAGTGGGTGGATGAGTGGATGGATGGATAGATGGATGGATGGATGGATGGATGGATGGATGGATGGACGGACGGACAGACATACAGATCTATCCCATACTCTTTTTTTTTTTTTTTTTTTTTGTGGTACGCGGGCCTCACACCGCTGTGGCCTCTCCCGCTGCGGAGCACAGGCTCCGGACGCGCAGGCTCAGCGGCCATGGCCCACGGGCCCAGCCGCTCCGCGGCACGCGGGATCCTCCCAAACCGGGGCGCGAACCCGGCCTCCCTGCATTGGCAGGCGGACGCGCAACCACTGCGCCACCAGGGAAGCCCCCATACTCTTTTAATAGAGAATAATAATGTACCTGTATATTGGACACTGTTTATATTAGATACACACACACATATGTGTGTGTATATGTGTAAACAGATGTTTCAGGACACATCCCCTATAGTAGTCTCCACTGACATTATATTTAATTATTTAAATGCAGTAAGTCAGTCATTCAATACTTAATTTAAAAATTATCATATTGCACTCCTAGCAACGATATGCAGTGGATGTTTGTCTTCCAGGAGGACGAGCGAGTGAGAGAAAGAATGGCGCGCTAACTTGGGGAGGGTCTCAGGGAGCCCTCCTGCTGTGGTTATTTTCACTTGCCACCTCCCCAAATCCCTCTCCATTCTCACACGTGGCCCAGTCTGCCCCAGAAGCCTCAGAGTGAGGGCCTTCCCTGAGCCCCAGCAGCCTTCATGCCCTCCACCCTACCCCATCCAAGACACAAGCCCAGCCCTAAAGATGGGCCCTCACTTTCTTTGGAGGGAGACGCAAGATTCATGCTTGAGGGCCATTCTCAGGGAGAGGCACAAGGGTGCCTATGGCCCTGCCCCACATAAAAGCCACTTCCCACAGGGAGTCAGCCTGGGGCAGATGCAGGGCCAGAACCCATTGTTTCCAATTTGCCAGGGAGGCCTCTGTGCCTCACATGAACCCAAGATGGAGCCTGGGGTTGGGCAGAGCAGCTAACTCTGTGGGATGACATCAGCCTAACCCTCCTTCCCAGCATCCTATCCAGGCTCCGCTCGAACATCCTCCGTGACAAGGAGCTCACTACCTCGCAAAATCACTCCATTCCCAAGAGCATCAGTGGATTTTCTTAACCTCTTGGAGAAAGCCGTGTCTCGCTCTGAAAGCACACTGAGAGTCTGGTCTGTGTTTTGGGGCAAAAGCAAGACCCTGCTTCTCCCATCTCCCCCTTGAGCAGAAGCTCACAAGGGCAAAGGGCCCCTCCTCTCTCCTGGAGACCAGTTTTCTTTTCCGTTAACAGAGAAAAGGGATCCTCTCTGCAACCTAGTCTTGCAAGTGTCCCCTCTAAAATGGCTGAACTCCAGAGACCATGGGGTATTAGAAGAGCTGCATCTGGTCTTGGGATGTCCTTAAGTTACTCTGTGACCTTGGACAAGTCACTCAACCTTTTTGGGCCTTGATCTCTTTAATTACATTAATTATAGTCCGGACCAGGTGGCACAGAGGACCCCACCTTGCCACCCTACAATTGAAAGGCAATAACTGAGTATCAGAAACAAGACCTTGCTCAACCTTCCACCATGATTTTCTGACTCTCGGTTACTGGAATGTACTCAGATTCGCGTGCAGCGGTTGGAAAATACCTTGGAGAGCGAGGTCTTGGAGCTCTTTCAGCAAATTCTGATGTCGCAGGATTGAGAGGATCCGTTCATCTGCAATGAAAAAGAGTCGTTACGGGTGGTTTCCAGAGAACAGCCCAGAAAGAGACTGCCATCAATATTTTCAGCTGGGCACAAGGACTTTATTCTGGAAACTCAAAACCTGGGTGGCAGCGGCAAGACTGGGTCCTGAGATAACACTTCTGAAATGACCTCCTTTCCAAGGTGTCTCTCCATTTGCTATTATATCAGAAAGGTCAGCCACAGTCCCTGCACCCAGACCTTCACCAAGAGATGGCAGCCCCTGAGGTGACGCAGGGGTGTCTCTAAGCACAACATGTTTTCTCATCTCCATGCCTTTGCCTGTGTTGTCCATGCCACCTGGGGTACTCTTTTTTCATTTTTCTACTTACTGATTTTCAACTTTTACCTTAAAGCCCCCCCCCACAAAAAAAGGGGTTCCCCTGGTGGCGCAGTGGCTGAGAGTCCGCCTAACGATGCAGGGGACGCGGGTTCGTGCCCCGGTCCGGGAGGATCCCACATGCCGCGGGGCGGCCGGGCCCGTGAGCGACGCCCGCCACAAAAAAAGGGGTTCCCCTGGTGGCGCAGTGGCTGAGAGTCCGCCTGACGATGCAGGGGACGCGGGTTCGTGCCCCGGTCCGGGAGGATCCCACATGCCGCGGAGCGGCCGGGCCCGTGAGCCACGGCCGCCGAGCCTGCGCGTACGGGAGCCCGTGCTCCGCAACGGGAGAGGCCACAACAGTGAGAGGCCCGCGTACCGCAAAAAAAAAAAAAAAAAAAAAAAAGCCCCATCCCAGTGCTACAGTTGGATCTATCCAACGTTGACTGCCTGCTTGGAAAGCTTTGTCCTTCTCATGTCCACCCACCCACAGTGTTCTTTTATTCGTCATATACATCTACAGGGTACCTACCAGGTGCCAGCGGTTGTTCTCGGCACTGGGGATATAGCACACACAGCCTCTGTCCACAGGGAGCTCCCATCCTGGCGGCCTGGCTGTTCCAACCCTGGTTTTATTCTGCCCAGAATTGTGGGCTCACAGGGGCTGTAAGCCCTTCATCTCTCTATACCAGCCAGCACAGGCCTGGCTAAGGCAGGCACTCGGTCAGTGAGTACTGAATTAAATCACGGAATTCCATCACAAACCACACACCCAGGTCCTTGCCCCCCAGCCCCGCAGGCAGCAGCCCCTCACCCCAAGCCTGGCCCATACCTCCTCGGAGTGTCTCGAAACACTGCCGGCTGACGGGCTTGGGGCTGGGCGTGGAGAGCGTGTCGGAAATGACCTCCACGGTGCACTTCATCACCTGCGGAGAGAGCGGGGCGGGGCGGGGCTGGCTCGGGCATGGGGCTCAGCTCCCGGGTGAACTTCTACGGAGGACGTAAGGACATTCTCTTGCGTCTTTAGGAGTCCGTGGCCGCCTAGCTCGGGGGCACAGCTCTGCTTTCTTAGCTACCTAGTAACAGCACTAGTAATAATTAAAAACAAAAATCCTTACACAGTGCTTACCAAACGCCAGGCACTCCAATCACCAGGCCGGCAGGAGGCCCTCTAAGGTGAGGGTGGGGACCCTGTACCCTCTCATCCCAAGGGTTTCTCTGAAGATGGGGAAGCTGCTCCTGGGCATTAGAGGTGTGTCTTGCAAAAGCACTTTAGTCTTGCAGATGCCCAAAAGGTCAGCTATCTCCAGGAAGCCTTTCTGGACCACCCAGTGGAGAACAAAGACCTTTCCTGGCTCTACCCTGTCTGGAAACAAGACTTGGAAGACTGGCTCTAGATATCCACGGTGTTGTCACATGCAGGGAGTGACAGCCTCACAGTCTGGCTCCATAGTCACCCACCAGGTGAATACCCTGGCTGGATGTGGGCACACATCTATCTGCTACATCTGGGTGTCCATTCCAGGCCGACAGCAGCCATATCTCTGAAAGTCTTATCTAGTGCCCAGCAAGGTGCTGTGGATGATCAGGCAGCCAATAAGTGAATGATATCTGAAGATGGTGCCAACTGTAGTGTGATATCCTAGCTGTGTGATCTTGGGCAAGCGACTTGACCTCTCTGAGCCTCAATTTCCTCATTTGTAAAATGGGAGTGAGAAGACCTTCCCAACTCCCCTCCCAGGGTGATGAGGCACAGATGGGAAAATACTCTATAATGCATGAAGTGCCACACACACTCAGGGAGGGATTCACGACTCCCAACCTGCTTCAGCTGCCTAGAGTTGGGCAGAGGAGCAGGAGGTATCAGACACGCAACAGGCAACACTGGTGGGGAGTGAGGGGGTGGGAGGCTGTGTCCACGGGATGCCAAGGCAACCCAGCCAAAGATCCAGGATGGCAAACCGGCAAACAGGCTCTACGGTAGTCATGGCATCCTAGGTTAAAGCATGCAGGTATTCACCAGCTGCTCCGGCGTCTCTGACCCCAGGCTGCTGAATACAAAGCGTCTCCCATAAGGGACCTGGCAGGGAGGAGCTTATAGCCTGCACCCTGTATCTCCCTGCAACCAAAAGTCTTGCACTGGGAAAATCAGATAACCACCAGTCCATGAGGACAGATTCTGGGAGAGAGGAATTGGGTATGGGTCGCAAGAGTGATGGGGAGGTCATGAAAGGAAGCTCTAGGAATAAAAATGCTTATTTACTGAGGACCAACTATGTGCCAGGTACTTCACATGATTCCAATTCCTTACAACTCCCCTCAAAGGAAATATTATTATAGACAGGAAAAGGGGAAGCTCAGAAAAGTTAAGGAATCTTCCCAACATCACACAGCTACAATGAGTGGTACAGGTTTAAATTTAGGCCTGTCTGTAACTAATGAATAGGAAATATAAATGAGCAAACTGAGGTTGAAACCTCTTTGATGTTTTGGGTTTCAACTACAGCCTCTCTGGAATAGAAGAAAACAGCTCCTGAAAAGGCAGGGAGTAGAAATTTCTCTGACTCCCAAGCGGAGGTATCTGTGAACATCAGAGACTGGAAAAACAGCCCCAACTCAGACATGAATGAATTTCGAGTATACACCCAACACAGAGTGTCTTTTGCTGGCCACAGAAGCCCCCACCAGTGTCTTCTAAGGCCCTTTCCTGGGTGACCTCCACCAGCAGCCCCAACTGGCTGGGACCCTGGGTGCAGGAGCCATGATCAGGAGTGTTTTCACGAGCTTCCCTGGTGGCACAGTGGTTGAGAGTCCGCCTGCCGATGCAGGGGACACGGGTTCGTGCCCCGGTCCGGGAAGATCCCACATGCCGCGGAGCGGCTGGGCCCGTGAGCCGTGGCCTCTGAGCCTGCGCGTCCGGAGCCTGTGCTCCGCAGCGGGAGAGGCCACAACAGTGAGGGGCCCGCGTACCGAAAAAAAGAGAAAAAAAAAAAAAAGAGTGTTTTCCCTGTGGCCCTTTGGGAGAGCCAGCCAGGGCTTTAGTGACTGGGGGACGGGGCGGGTGTTGCTGGCAGGGCTCTGGGGAAGAGCAAAGCGGGAGGCCAGAGCCAGGCAGATGAAGACTGTTCCCGCAGGTCGGTGGACAACCACAGCCTCAGAGAAGTCACCCCCGCCAGCCCGCGGTGGGCCTGTGAGATTCGGAGTGTTCAAGACAGGGGGCCTGGCACCTGGGCCCCGCGGGTAAGACACGGGCCCCATCGGGCTGCACACCCAACTCAGAGGAGGCCGGGGAAGGCCCCACAGGAGGAGAGCAGGGAAATCTAGCAGACTTTGATGTCTTCTTTCGGCGAAGCTGTCCCCAGGCTCAGCAGCCGCAGTGCTGGCTCTTGGCTTTATGCTCCTGCCCCCCATGCCGGGGCATCCCCGCACCCCTTCTTACCTCAGCGTCCCCTTTATTCATAGGGCTGTTCACAGGGAGGGCAACGACTAGGAAGAAGAAGAGAGGGCTGGGGTCACTCCTCCGCTCCGAGGGGAGGACGCGGTCCTTCCAGACTGGTTCCATCAGGCGCGCTCCCTCTTAAGACCACCTCCACCCAAATGAGACGCTGAACTGATTTCATTTCCCTTCCCCAGCTGCTGCCCCCACGGAGGCGGCTCCCAGAGGCTGCACTGAGAGCCCTAACCCTTCCCCTTGGGAAAGCTCGCGCTCTGGACGGGGTGTGTGAGCTGAAAACAAGAGCTGTGAAAACAGGCCAGTGGCTGAGTGGGATGGGGTGGGGGAGGATGAGGGAGAGGCAGAGAGACCCCCGAGGTGACAGAAAAGAGGGTGAGGTGAGCGGAAGAGATGGAAGAAGAGGCCTGTGACAGGGGACGGGGGAGGCAGAAGTCAAGGGCAGACAGACGGAGCAGAGGAGGATGCAGGGGGAGGCAGGCGAGTGGGGAGCCCGCGGCGGGCCTCCCACCTACCCCGATGACCTTGGCCAGCCACGACGCAGAGCCGGCGCCGGCCCTGAAGCAGCCCAGACACGGGGTGGGGACGTCAGGGGACCCTGCCCCGCGGGGTCGGGAGTCCGAGCCAAAGAGGCAGGCCTGCGGGGTCAGCTCCCGGGCCCCTTGGCGCGGTCGGGTGGGAGGCGAGGCGCTGTCCGTGGCGCTGAAAACTCGCCGCGCCGGAGGGAAGGCATGGAGGAGCGCGCGGCGCGGCGCGGTGCCCGAACCTCAGGGCAGGCAGGGCAAGAGCAAGCAGGGGCGCCCGGGACCCTCTCCCTCAAGGCCCCGCGCTCGCTCACCTTGCCCGGCGCAGAGTAGAAGCGCCAGGACCGCGGCGGAGCGCATGGCGAACCCGGGGCGCCGAGCAGCTGGCGGTCTGGGGCCGGGCGCGGCGCGCACTGGTGCGAGGGGTGGCTGGACTGGTCGCTCCGGGCGGCCCCGGCGACACAGGCGCGGGGATGGGGGTCGCAAGGTCTCTGTGTGCGCGTCCGCCTGTCGATCCGCCCACCGCCTTTCCCCTCTGGGCTCGGGCACTGCAGCAGTGGCACCCTCGCGCCCCACTTATATACACCCCGGACCCCGGAAATGACGTCATCGGACCCGCCCCTACCCTCTTTTCCCATCCCTCCGGGGGTCTGGCCGCAGTTCGCTCCACCCACAGCGTCAAGACTGTTGCCGATGGCCACCGCCTCACCCAGCTGTCGGGTGAGGCAGCGAGGCGGATATCTGGCTTCCAGGAGGTGGCATGGGGGACTCAGCTGATCGTCCACCCCTCGACGGCTCCATCGACTTGCCGTGTGTCCGTGGGCAAGTCACCTCCAGTCTCTGGACCTCGTGGGCCGCCAAAGTGCGCTGAGTTCCCTGCCAGTTCTAGCGCACCACTCCTTGCTCCTGAGGGCCCCCCTTGAGGGGGTCTTGCTTCCTCGATCCCACTGGCTGGAGGCATTCTCACCATTCAGGGCTCCCTCAGATATCTAGGAGGCCGTCTAGAGGTCCCTGACCCCTTGTCTGAATCAGGCCTCTCTCTCTGGCAACCCAGTTTTGTGCTTACACGATTTCTAATATGCATTTATTTATTTGAATAACATGTAGTCTTCATTGCTTTCACAGTCCTGAGCAGGGCACCTGACAGAGTAAATGCCCTTAACTGATAACTGTCACATGTACTGATTGAAAGTTCAACCCACAGACGAGTGAATCCTGGGCCTTGGCCATTGTTGGACAGCGCTCATGGGGGGTGGGGAGGGAGGGGTAGGGGACAGTTCTTGATATCAAACCGAAATAGAGGTCCTTGTAGCTTGTACTCATTAGACCTCGTTCAGCCCCTTAGGATCACCTTCTGGTGGCTGATAACCCATTTGTGTGTTTGAGAACAGCTCTCACCTCCTCTTGAGTGTTCTCAAAACCTGGATGGTTTGCGTGTAAGGCTGGTTTCCTGGTTTGTTTGTCTCTGCCCTGAGGCCCTTATGCTCCGGCCACATTACTGCTCTCACCCTTTGCCACCTGACCCCACTGTCATAGTGAAGCGGGTATCTGGGTAACAGTTTGGCATCAGCTGGCATCGTCCAAGAGCCCCTCCTTCTTCCTGTAACTGTCCCCTCCCATCTGCTGCTGCTACTTACCACCTCCCGCCCCTAAAGGAAAAGTTGGCAGAAGCTCAGAAGAGACTAAAAAGGTCCTGTTCATGCAGGTATTCATTCATGTAACCACTGTTTGTTAATCACCTACTATGTGCTTAGGACAGCACTTAGCTGCTGTAGGTATGCACGGTATGTCAGGTGGGGACAAGTGCTATGGACAAAAATGAAGCAGGGAAGGGGGATGGGTATGCTGGGGGAAGGGGTTGGGTTATAGTTTAAAGAGGGTGGGGCTTCCTTGGTGGCGCAGTGGTTGAGAGTCCACCTGCCGATGCAGGGGACGCGGGTTCGTGCCCCGGTCCGGGAGGATCCCACATGCCGCGGAGCGGCTGGGCCCCTGAGCCACGGCCGCTGAGCCTGCGCGTCCGGAGAGGCCGCAGCAGTGAGAGGCCCGCGTACCACAAAAAAAAAAAAAAAAAAAAAAAAAAGAGGGTGAATCTAAGGTGGCCTCACCAAGGAAGTGACATTTTAGCAAGTCACCTGAAGCTGCTGGGGGAGGGGGTTGCATGTGTCCGGAGGCAGAGGGCTCCAGGCAGAGGGACAACAAGTGCAAATGCCCAGAGGGAGGAATGTGCCTGGCGTGTTCAAGGAATAGTAAGGAGGTAGAGGGAAAACGGCCTGGAGAATAGAGCTGAACAGTAACGTGGAGTCTGTCTCAAAAACTTGGAAATGCACAGAAATACAGAACATCACCTGTACTCACACAACCCAGAGAGAAGTACTGATCATTTTAAAGTGTATGTTCTACAGTCTTTGTGGAGGTGGCTCCTTTGGTAAAGGACAGTTCCCAGTGAAAAACTTCAGCCAGACCCTGAAAACGTAAGCGCCCTTCTGATGTGGGGTCATCCTGAACGTGGTGCAAAGGTTTGCAACATACAACCTTGTACACAAACCTCTGTAGCATTTGCAATGCTTCCATGTCATTTCATATAACAGTAGGTGAACTCCTCAGTCGAAGAAAATGGACATTTTAAGACCCTTGATGTGCGTTGCCCAACTGCCGTGGAGAAAGTTGAACCACTTTCCAAGCTGAGTGGATTTTTCTCCTGGGAAGTTTCAGAGCGCCTGCCACCTTCCCGGGAGCACTAGTTCTCCAGAAGCCTGATCCTGTTTGCCCTGTGAAGCTGAGCATAACCAAAAATCCAGCAAAAATCTCCCAAACTAGGCTTTACAAGTGACGAGGCCAGTAAC